>NW_027115275.1:1174203-1196927 GCF_000696795.3 Halyomorpha halys | reverse complement strand
AATATATATATTAGTCTTATATATATATATATAAGACTAATTTAATTTCGGGTTTCATAGTGATACGAGTCTACTAGGGCTTGAAAAATAATGTTTTCTGTTACGAAAAGTGTATTGACTTTTTCAAAACATAGCATTCACATACATTCCAATAATAATAACCATTTCGTAAAAATAAATGTATCAATATTGAACCTGTTCCTCTAGAGCTTGTTGGTAAGCGACGAGAGCATTACTCATTGGGTTATCGTAAAGTGAATGAACGACTGCGGTTCCATCGTACTTTTCTTTCAAAATCTGAAGAAATACTTCGTGAGATAGACCTACAAACTGAGGAAAGGCAGAATATAAGCATCTCCTGCATGCCAAAGCACAATTCCGCTGAAGTCTACGGGCAACTCAAACTGGCATGTGGTTGGATCAAGAAAGATGGCCCTGAACCCGGGCTTATAGGTGCTGCACTAAAAACAATTTATGAGCTATACCCCATAGAGCAATGGCTACTCATTTATACCGATGGGTCTGCGTCCGGTATTAACAAGGGAGCTGGAGCAGGTGTATACTCAGGTAACTTTCAACTGTCATTTACCATTGTGGCTGGATGTGACAATTCTGATGGAGAAATGCAGGCTATATCTTTTGCGATGGAAGCCACTATTGAAAGCGATGACAATACTGTAATCTTCAGCGACTCCCTAGCCGTAATAAAAAAATGATCAACACTAGGTATCGCAGAGGCACCCACGGAAGAAATGTGCAGAAACATGGGTGATCTTATGAAGAAAAGAGGAAGGATTATAGCTCTGCTGCGGATACCAGGCCATGTTAGTATTTATGGCAATGAAAGAGCTGACAAGTTGGCTAAGCTCGGTAGTACAGAGAATCTAATAAGTTCTTATTGTAAGGACTGGACAAGCGCTATGCACAAAGCTCAAGCGGAAGGAAAGAAGTAAAAGAGCCTGCTTAAGGAAAACGAATCCTTGGCAATCTTAGCGGAGCTGAGGGAGTGGCTTGTTTTTCCCTAGTAACAGGACGTGATCTGCTTCAGAAACACCTTCATCAAATAGGCATCGTAGATCCTCTATGCAACATGGGAAACATGCATGGAGACCATCTTTTGGCGTGTATTGGTCTGGAAGATATTTAGCAGGATGAGGACCAACTAAGGGCAAAACTAGAATTGTATTGTACTGCGATAGGGAAAATGGCATAATAGTCTACTTCCTGAGGCGTAGGGAAAAAAAAACTATGTTGGTTTGGGATCTTACAATACTTTGGAAAAAATTAGACTGCATCAGATATAACAAACTTAAAAACTTAAAGCCATCTTTGATTTAATATTCGTATGAGGCTCAGCATCCTCCAGACCATGTAGAAGATTGGAGGTGGCTATAATGCGCCTCAGAATTGGATACTGTCGGTGAGCCCACGACCGTCTGATAACTAGGAGAGATCCTCTTCAGTGTCGATTTTGTAAAATAAGGACCATTGTGATTCGTCTTTCAGGAGTGTTTCAGATGGCGAGGAATGATTGAAAATGGTGCCGAACATTGACATCTACCCTGGGCCTCGGGTGACAATGAAGAAAATATTAACAAAACCATAAAGTTGATTAAAACCACCAGATTATTTGCCCTGATATGAATTTGATTTACATATGATCAATCATCATTAAATAATTATCATAATTTTTCATTGTCATAAAATATTCCTGATATCATCATATTCATTATCAAGAATTATCTTAAACCACCATAATAAGCATTAGTTATAATCTTCTATAATAGGCATGGAAAGTCGATTATTTTTTTTGGTTTTATTTATACAAGGGCAATAATAATAGTATTTTGCGCTTAAATTAAAATAAATAAAAAACGATACTAACTTGTTCTAAAAACTTGCAAGAGAATTGAAAATGATAATCTAAATTGTGCGTTATCAAAATTGAACAAAATCTATAATGAAGTCTCCCAGAATTCTCAGGAATGTTACCGTCAGTTCAAGATCACATTTGAAGGTTGCGAGTGCGAGGACTGGCATAAAGTCAGTAGTGTCTTGTGTTACTTTACTGCTTTGCATATCCAGTAAGGGATAAGACAAAGGAGTGCAAGGCTGCTGAGCTAAATTAAAAATTAAAACAGGAAGATGGAAAAAAAAAATCATCCCTATAAAGAATATGAATGAATTTCCGGATGGAAAATACCAAAGTATATATCGCATTGATAATGTTCCTTTGTATTAATACAAAGAGAATAGTATACGTAAGAGAGCGACAAGAAGATGGAAGACGGAGAGCAAAGGCCCCGTGGAGAAGACTCCCTTAACCTGTGCAATTCGGAGGGAGGCGGGGCCGTCTAGACGGTCGGCTATCGATCCGAGAAGAGGATGCTAAGGGTTGGGGGTCGGGGGGTGTGCCCTACATTTTGGAAATGGGTCAGGCCCCGTCTAGGACCTGTTGCTAGGATACCGCTCTCTCTTACAGCTTCCGTCATAACAATATGGTTTGTCGAAAACCTGCAATCTGCGGATCTGGAATACGGAAGGGTAGAATCCTCGGTGAGAACAAGGATATTTAAATATGTTACCAACGTGCCAAGGTTAATGCAATTTTGCAGAATATGGTTTAAAGTCTCTTTGTTATCGTCTATAAAAAATGTGGATTAAAAAAAGATACAACTATTGTCTTTTACAAAACAATACAAAGGCCATTACTGATTAGATTAGATTTTTGATCAGGGCGATCAACATCTAGGTTATTACACCCTTTTTACTTTATTTATCTTCTCGTCTTAGACATTTGATAGTTGAATGTAGACTATTTCCTTTTTACACTGGTCGATGTTGGTGGATTATATTTTAGTATAAAATTGAGTTCCTTTCAGAAATTTTATTATTTTGTCTATGGATTCTGCTAAGTCTTTAAGGGCCAATTCTCTTGTACGAGGAATTTTATTATTTTCGAAGGCTTGACGAAATGATGAGCATTCTTCAATTATATGCTTTATCGATCGGGGCTGACAGGTTTGGCATATAGGTTGGTCCTCTTTTGTGATTAAGTGGAGGTGCGTTAATTTGGAATGTCCTATTCTTAGTCTTGCAACAACCACTTCTTCTCTTCTGTTTCCCCTTATGGCACTTGACCACTTTTGTGTGTGTTTTTTTTTTTTAATTTCTTAGTTTATTGGTGAGTAGTCCTTAAAAATGCCTTTGTGTCTTTAGGCTCGTAAATTTGGAGTGGTGGAACGTTCATTGTAGCAGCCTTTTTAGCCGCTTTATCCGCTACCTCATTTCCAGATATTCCTGAGTGCCCTGGAGTCCAGAGAAAGGAGGCCATTACTGATATACTGTTATGAAGTTTGGGGAGCACTATCCTGCACGAAAAAAAAATTGCAATAATTTCAAAACAAGGTTCTAAGAGTCGCCAGTATATTCCTCAGTTTAAATGAAATAGCCAATTATATGATTTAATCTAAAAACGATTTTCCATATTTCCACTACCTGCAGTTTAAGGTGCAGTGATTTTCAACGTAGCCAATCCAACCCCATCACGATGAGTAAAGCCCAGTCTTAGTGCAAGACAATCTATTATATTTTTATTATTAATATGATTTTTTATCTCTTTCATTTTCTTAAATTATGTATTCAGTATAAGACAATTAATTATTTTATTAATTCTATAAATATCATTTGTTTTTGATTGTTATTTTATCTTTCATTTGTTATTACATAACTATCATTGGTTTTAATTACTTTTTTTTTAATAATTGAACTTTATTATTTACAATTGTTTAAGGTTATAGCATTGTAAATAGTTAAGGGGTGTATTTTGGACGAGACAATAGCCCCCATTACTAACTATTAAAACATAAAAACTCACAAACTTAACAATAAAAAAAAAACTCTATATTATTGAAAGATAGTGTATAGTTTTCGATAATAATATTGAGAGATTCCAAAGCAAAACCTTCAAGTATTAATCACCAATAAATAATAAACAACGTTTCGCCATTGCAGGCAATGTCAGGACGGAAAAAACAACCAAGGCTAGGCTCAAATCAGAACACTCGAAGTTTTCGGAGACGCGATTATGCTTAGTATTTGTACGCACAACTTGATTATAGGGACAGTGCATATTGACAACGCTACACTTCTCCGTGCCTCTACGAAAGTACCACTGTAGCAGAGCACACGCTGATTTCATGTTCCTATAATAAAAATGGGAATCGAATGTAAAATATTTACATTTATATTGGATATCAACTAAGTGCATCGATATGGGAACATTATTATTTCAAAAAATGAATTATTTTTTATAAAATAAAAAAAAATAAAATTATAAATATTTGGTTTTCTAATGTTTGTTTTTTTAAATATGTTTTATTAATCAGCATTTTATTTATCTGTAATTTATTAATTAATTTTAGTAATTTATGTGAAATGCTCTCTTGAACTGTCTGCTGAACTATTATCGTTGAACTGTTTTAATTAGTTAAGAATTGTTATTTTAATGTTCTGAGTGTTTACACTTTTAATAAAGATGTAAAATATTTGCTATTTGCTGATTTATATAATATGTTCGTAGACTTCCTACAAAATTTGAAATTAATCCTTTTAAAATTATTACATAGACATCGAATATTAAAATATATTACTGAAAACCAAATATTGATATTATTATATATGAGATAAGACAAAGTAATATTATTTCAAATATAAGCTTTGTTTATTTATTTGGATTGAAGTCTTCTGTGGAACAGTAAAAGCTGTTCTGCATCACAATCTGATTCAGAATCCGAACTTAGATCTAATACACATAATTTTATCCGCGAATCATTAATTTTGAATTACTGATCAACAAACAAAATATAATAAAATAAACGCGTTTCCTGGATGAGAGTCAGGAAAAAACTAGGTTCCAGCATCGACACTTATATCGCAAATAACCGACGGAGAGTATTGATACGACGGAATATCGGGAGTATCCAACTCCCTCCATCCCTTCAGTGTTTTGATCGTCGCGAATAATTGGAAAATTGAAATTTCTTTTAACCCCTTGTTTGGGTAAGATCGGATATTTCAGTGTGATCATGAAGAAATCACCTTCTTGTATTACCGCTGTTCAAAAACCAGTACTTCCTTATAAAGTAATGAACCCATGGGTACTAGCAGTACAGATTTTCTTAATTGAAAGGAAAACCTAATGTTTCAGTGTATATTGCCACGTTTCTGATTAAACGGTTTTCTAAGGCGTGGAAACGTACTGGAGACCTCACTTATTACTTTTATGTATTTATTCTGTGTATTACATAATGAATTTCTATCGATTCCGTATGGAAATCGACTTGTTGAAAAATGTATTATTTACTTATTTATATGAAAAGTTCACCACCACCATTACAAATAGTTATCGTATAGTATTATTACTTTGTAAATTCCCTCATTTTAATAATGTTGGCGTATAAATAAATAGTTTAAATGATATATCACAATGAGTAGGGATTTATGGCTGGAAAACAAACCCATCTTTTGTTAGGTATCCTTTAGAGCTTTTATAACTTTCTTCTTTATAACCTCAGCTAGGAAATGGTTACTTGAAAGGAACTGTTTTTTTTTTTTTACAAAAATCTTCCAGAGCTACATTAGTTCCAAAAATCTAATTTGCAACTCCATAAGTATTGTTTGCGCCTCGCACTCTGTCACAAAAATTTTGGCTATGTCTATTTCACATAATTGAAAACCATCCACAAAGACCTAACCCACTCCTATAGTTCTAGACTCATCCCTACCTCCTGGAGCTCCAAATAGCTATATGATAAAGCTAAGGAAATTCTCATTCTGACTAGAGTTTAGAAGAGAGGTCAGCTAGATTTGTTGAAGAACACTCTATGAGACTAGTATACAACAATTTGTAAATAGAAGTTTTACATGCAATATCGTAACCTCTGTTCTCCCTTCATCTAAATTAAATAAAGATTTTCTTATACTTCTCTGTTGCTGTTGAATCTAGTAGAATGTAGTATCTAGTAGATAATGTGGGTGAGCTATGACAGGTCAGTGTCAAGACCTATACATGTCGCAGTAGCTTCACAGCCACTTGACTTCTTGTTTTACTGTTTGTCATTTGTTTATATTATTATTTTTATAAAACTATAAAATTTTGTAAAACGTATATTAGTCATGAAATGTTTTTTAATACCCATAATAATCCAATTAAATAGGAATATTTTTTCATAATTTATTTATTGTTATTTACAACTGTATATATCAAGTAAATTAACTGTAAGTGATATAATAATATGATACAAACATGTGGAGAATCTACCTATTGATAGAGCTCCAAAAACATTTCTAGAGGAGAAGATCTCGAGGCCATCTTCTTTTCAGTCGCGTAGGAGGTTTATTAGGTAATGAAGGAAAAGCCAAGTTAGAAACGAGTTGGTTTGGGTGCTTGGGAAGTTGATCATGAAAAGATCGGTATCTGGTTCTAGCCAAATCGCCAATATATGGGACATTGTGGTCCTGATGGATGATTTGATTTGTGACGAAGTAAGGAGCATTAAGGATTTATATATTTATAAGGATTTTGGACTTTAAGGATTGGATTCGGGAGGAATTCGATGGTTTAGTGGAGTCCAGATAGGCCTTATAACAGTCACATAGATCAGTCTTTTGTAATTGATTGGAAGTTTGGACCGTTTGTCTAGTAAATGTTATAATAGTCGGAATCGACGAGCAAATAAGAATTACACCTTTAATTTATTAATAATTACCAAACTAAGATTATGATATAAATTTTGAACCTTTTTCTTTTATTTGCTTAAAACATTTTGTGAACGACATTAACAAAACCCTCTTTAAAAACAACAAAAAAACAATATAGTGAGATGATATTCAAATTTCCTTCTACATTCTCATTGTACCATTCATATATACAGTTTAATGCTTATATTCTGTCCACAGGAACAAATTTCAATACTCCTAATAGATAAAAATATTTATATCAAAATCCATATATATAAACTCCACTTCACAAAAATATCAAAATTCAGTTAGGACAATTTAACTAAAAAGAAAAGATTCTCTATATATGTATATATAGTTGACCGTAAAAATTGATTTATAAGAAGATGGTCAGGGTTGCGGTTAAAATTTACAAAGCTAAATTAAAACATCTCATGAGATGTGCTCATCACAAACCGTGATGACCAACTTACCACCCTGAATGTACACAATGCACCATTTGATAATGGAAAATGCAGAATCAATTAATTAGGAAGCATGCGATACCTTGAATTTCTTCCTCCCACTTGTCTCTCATAAGTGGTTGGAACTGAAATATGTTTGTATGTGTTGTCTCCGCAAGTAATGTATTTATGAAAATTTCTAGACAAAGTTCATGATTGAGAAAAATTACGACTTGCAATAGGTATACTCCAAACATTCTTTCTGTATGTTTTTTAATATATCAGCCACAGACGATGTTTGAGCTTCAAAGCGTGATGAGCAGAGATCCATGACTAAGGTCGAATTTTCCCTTCAGTTTATGGCTGGAAGAAAAAGTGAAAAGCGTTTTAATAATTTTATTTTAATGATAAAAAATATATAACTTATATAAATATAACTTTCGAGGAAAATACGACAAAAAAAGAAATATGACTTGTTCCTGTCTTTTCTTTTTACGTGTGTGATATCCAACTTCTATTGCTAAATTTTCAGTTAGAATGATTTTTCAAATGTTAGTACTCGTAATAAGTAGTAATTGTGAATGTGTACAAAAGTTTTTCTTTTAGTTTTTTTCTTATTTTTATCCTCTCATCTTATTTATCCACCTTTGTTTATTCACAATGTGTGTATGTATTTGTTATATTATTATTATCCATTTAGTTAACTTATCTTATTTATTTTTGCATTATTTATATACTTTTCTCTCTATTTGATATTTATATATATATATTATATGATAAATACTTACAGTGTAACACTTATAGCTCCTGAGCATGGAAGATTGTGTAATTTCAATAATTTTTAAAAAATAATTAATAAGGAGTACTGTAACAGTAAGTAAGCAATCTCCATTTCTCCATATTTTTGGTAGATGACGAAAAATTATCTCTCCTATTTGGTCTTCTAATTGACATCCAATTTATTTTAACAAATCTTGATAAATATACAATTTCTGATTAGCATATTTTTGTGAATTAATTTTGAAACATATCTGAGAAATTCGACATATTTATATGGCTATTGAATATTTTGATCGACAAAATTGAATAATTTTAGTTGTTATCCTTAATTAATTGGTGATTTTATGTAACTAAAATTAGCTAATTAAAAAATAATTAAATCAATTGAAATTTTATTGAGTATTTTACTAACGCAGTAAAATTAATTGAATATTTTGATTAAAGAGAAAACGAAAACTGGATAAAACAAAAAACATGCAGTGAAAATCTGAAATTTTTAAGGACACTAAATAGGTTATTAAAATATTAAATTTGTGGATTCATTTATTTTTCCGCAACAAAACCATGGTAATATCTGAACACTGTTTTATTTAATAATCCATAAATACAAGTATACAAACTACAAAGCACAAGTTTGTTCCTAATTAATTTTGTTTTACAATTGGGGATATCTATTAGAGATACAATAGGAGTTAAAAAATACAAAATACATGTCAGTGAAATTGAACCAAGTACACATTACAATAAAAATATTATTAGTTTGTATTTTACTATGAAACTTTTATTTATCAGCTTTACTTCAGGGCGGTTATGTCCTGTAACTAGCTGAGTGAGATCATTCTCCTTGTGAGTGTAGAGTCCAGTTTCCCTCAGCAGTTTTAATTATGAAACAGGTCCCAAGGAAATATCAATGGTATAACTTTGTTGTGATAGGCCAGTGAATTAATATTACGCCATTTCCCTCCAAAACGTTTGACTATAAGATTTTATATATTCCTGATTTATAAATTGCTTAAAGGAACCCCCTTTTTTTTTTTTTTTTGTAGAGAACGCCTAGGTTTACAAATGTTACTTTTATAATATTCTCCTCTTCTGATAAGAAAAACATTATATTAGTAAAAATATGTTTAAAACTCCAATGAGATGTCGTTTTATACTTCTTTTCACTAATCGTAAAAAAATATGTTTAAAAAGCCATTGAGATTTCATTTCATACTTCTTTTAACCCAATTCAAGGAGTTAGTTTGTTCTTTGTACTGTAGAGTACTATTGGTTTCAATAAAAATAAACAACAATATTTAAAAGAGCGCGAAACTATTCATTAAAATTTTTTTGCTTCTTAAATTCCGTCAAGGATTGGAAATAGTTTTGATCCTATGCTACTCAACTGTACTTTGCAATGAAAATTATATTTAAGGGTAAAACATTTAATAATGTACGAATAATGACTTTACACTCTGCGGGAATCCTCTCTTACTCTCACAGTTTTGAAACAAGAGAACATCGCTTATTCGAGAAAAAAGTTCATCATCGATTCTTCAGTTATTTTTATGATGAGAGAAAGACGTTAAAAAACTAATACAGTATTACACGACCATTTGATGATCTTTTATGTTTTGATCATGAAGATGTTTATTGCAACGATCATCAAGTAGGCCTACTTTGATTGATAGGTCGTGTCACTAGAATAAGAACCTGCTGTTTCTTTCTATTTGAGTCTGGGTGTGAGGATTCGAACTTTTAACATCGATTCACGCTATTTTCGGTTTTCCATCCTTACCGTTTGTAAAAAATATCATTACTAGCATTTGCGAACTCATTTTCCTTTCTATTTCCATTTCGGTTTAAATCTTGTTGGAAAAATATTTTTTATCGAAAGGCGGTAACGGTGCTTTCCTGGCCATCCGTTTTTAAACAGGTGGATGGCGATCGGAAGAAACCGCATTTATGATATATTTTTATTCCATGTATGTGCTCTGTTTTATATATTTATCTAAGTCAAAGGATAGATGGATATATTTTATATAATAGAACATATAAAAGATTAGGCTGACATATAATTATAAAGAAATTGAGAATACTGGGGTCACTATATTATATAACTAATTTTACCATTGAATTTGGTTGCCGTTCAAATCACAATATAGTACTGTCATTACTAGGACATCTGGATGTATTGCTAGCTTCTCCTTAGCTGGTGTTTCCGCATCTCAGTTGCTCTGAAGAAAAATATCTAATTAAATATTAAAATAAATTACAAATAAAGTACGAAATTCTGGTTTTATTTAATATCTTTATCTGTTATACATTCAGTAAATTTGATCTCAGTTATAATGGAGTAATACAGACGTGTAGGGAAACTATCCATTGGTAGCACTCTAATGACGTTTTTACGTTACATTACATTTTGTGGTCTCTGGTCATTTTCTTTACAGGCGCCTCGAAGGATTGTCAGGAATGAAAGATATGGCAAGGTTATAAACTAGTGGGTTTGGGTGGTTAGGGAGTTTATAATGGAAGGGTTGATAACTGGTTCGGAACATTAAGATCTTTATGTATGATTTTATTTGTGACAAAAGAAGGAGCATTGTGGATTTAACGAAGGATTTATGATTGTAACGATTGGATACGAGAAGAATTCGAAGGTTTAGTTTAGCCCCAAAGTTCAACTCCCTATGTCCTTATGTAATGAATTGGAAGTTTAGACCGTTTGTCTAGTAAGTGCTGTAATAGTGGGAATCGACGTGCAGTTACCTATCTTTTCAGTCTTGTGTGGGGATTCCAGGTTAATCGTTTGTCCAGATGTAGTCCAAGGATCTGTTCGACAGGGGTATGGGCAACATTATTGAAGGAAACTGTAGGGCAGTCGATAAGTTTACAACGAAGGGTAAAGGTGATTTTATGAGATTTATTTTAATCCTTCGATTACGACACAATTCTTCGAGGACTGTGATATGGGATTCGAAGGTTTGGGATGCAATCAAAGGGTTCTTATTAACTGCGAGCACACTTGTGTCATCGGCATACGTGGTGAGGATAGTTTAGGATTGGTTGGGATGTCAGCTATATAGACGGTGAAGAGGATGGGACCGAGGATACTACCTTAGAATAGAGGGATGAATTCGTGTTCATACACGATTGCAATATCTTTTATTTCCCTTATTTGTTTGTCTTATATAACATTAGGATTGTAAAAAAAAATCACAGAGTCGAAAAACCTCAGCCCATTCTATATCGTATTCTCATTTTTTTTTTCATAATACTGAACCCAAAGTCATTTCCTGATATTTCTTTTTAAAAAATGGTAGAGACAGTTAGGTACTTGATTGGAAAAGGGTCGTGGAATTTTATAAAGTTTTTTCCTTATTGCGTTTTGAAACAAGCAGATTTCCCAATTTACTGAGTTTCATTTCATATTGAATTGTTCCTTTTATACTGCATTGTTCCTTATGGCCTATTATTTCATGTGTATACAAACCTTTGTGTTAGAGGTAAAACACACAAGTTGCTATTTACCGAAATTGAATTGTAACACTATGGCCTAATGTCCATTTTGTACTCAATATAACATAGAGCACTAAGCCCTGTGACAATAATTGTTGATATGAGGCAACTGCAAACAACACCATGTCCACTTTGGCCAAGAGGTAAAAGAAATTATGGGGTGGATATAAAGTTTTATACCTCTAAAGTATAAAACGTATACAGTACGTATAAAACGTAAGTATAAAACGTATAAAGTATATATAACGCATACAGTAATACAGTAAGTATAAAACGTGTCAAGTATTCTATACCTAATAAAACCACGTGATACATAATTTGTATGTTTCTAGACAATCAACTGAGAGCTGAGTGAACTATATCACATATGATATTGAAATGTCAGCATTTGAACTTTTAACATTTGAAACATTTTCGAAGTTTATCATACTCAGTTCAGTCAGAGCAGAAGAGGAAATTGCATTAGTTATATTTTTTTAAATGGGATGAATAATCAGTCCCTGAGATGTAAATCATATGACCTCATCGTGATACATTTTTGAACTAATATGATGAAAAATAAAAATAATAAGTGATATGTGTGAAGCTGTTTGTAGACGAGGAACTTAAGGGGTCGTCTTAGCAACCTCAAGTCTGCAGGGACGCCGGTTCCAATTTGGCCATCGGGGCTTGACTTTTATTTCGTGATGGGCCACTGAATAAAATGTTCACCCAGCCCTACTCTCTATAGAATAAGTTAGTTGTCTGTAGATAACTTCCTTTCTCCTTCCTCTCTCCGTATGTTATATCTTAACTCTTTGAAATTCTTGAGTCTGTGAGTGAATGAGTATTCTTGGCACAATTAAGTGTACAATGTGGAAGGTGATGATTTGAATAATTTCAATGAGTCATTTTCAGTCTAAAATACATCATTTATTTTCAAGAAAATTGAGAATTAAAAGAGTTACGATACTTATTTAAATTTGTACTCTAAACAAATCTAAGTATTTTTTAAAGGACATCTCTTCTATCGTTTCATTGGATAGTAAAGCAATTTGTTACCTACATAATTTTGTTCTGGAATCGTGAATTAGTGCATTCATATTTTATGAATGTCAGTTACAGAGGAATGGAAAGTATTGATGGGGAATTAAATTAATGCCCGCGTCCGGAGAGGAGTTGCCCCTCAATTGAGGGGTTCAAATGCAATAAATATGTACATCGTTGGCCGAGACCTCAATAAAATTGTATGTTTGGAAAAGTTTCACTGTACTACCTAAAGAACTAGTTATACAATATTACAGCGCTTACTATCAGAGGAGCAATTTGAAGACTGAGTTCAAGATCATCTATAGTAAAATTATAGTATGACTTATATTGTCTCTTACCTCTGATCCACAAAAATTTACTTTTTGTTTCTTTTAAATGTAAACGATTTTTATAGTAGTTTGTAATATATAAAAATTAGAAAGGATTGAACGAGTGAGTGAGAGAGAGAGAGAGACAGAGAGGCAGAGAGGGAGTTAGAAGGGAAGTGCAGAACGGGGCTGCGCCTTGCAGAGTGAAGTAAAGGCCCCCAAAATCAATACAGATTTAGGTAATTCCTCAGTAAGGAGGCCTAGTCGATAGTGCATCGTGGGGAGGGAGGGGATGACTCTTCTCTTCTTCTAATATTATACCGGCTATTATTAATAATTAATAATCACTAAATATTGAAATGATACAATTATAATAAATAAAAAAGAACTTCTTTAACAGTAAATGGTTGTTTCTGAGTTGACAATATCTTAACTTATAAATTGTTCAAGGGGACCGAGTTATGCCCTGAAATTGCTTATTTAATTAATTGATATAGCTAAAATAAAATAAGTTACATATGTTATATGGTGTGGTTCCCGCCTTAAGAACGTTTTTAATCTTCCCCCCAACACCCTATCTCATTCCCTCTTCCTCTCTCCCTCTTTCTCAACATAATATTTATTTAATTAACCTTCGATTTATTCTTTATTTATGCCTCCTCCAAATTTTTAATTCATTGTTAAAACTTCTTTAACTTCAATCGTAAAATTTGTATTGATACAACTTAACAATTGACACAGAGGCTCGACAGTACCTGCAATACTAAACAATTATATTGAAACTTTACTAATGATACTATATATAGGGGAAAACCAAAATCTGCCAAGTACAGTACATTGTGTCCTCACGATTTCTAAACATATTTATTACTTATATTTATTTTTTCTAGTTTCTCCATTAAATCCGGTTGAAAGGTTATATAATTAATTAGTATTAATTTCTTTTGGAAGAAAATAAACTCTTTTTTATAACAGCTACAATTTAATTCATGAAGAGAGCAACGTTTCGGGAAGTTTATTGCTGTGTTTATTTGCGAAATCCCCGAAACGTTGTTTGAACTAACAAATGTAGAGAAGTTTTCGGAAAGTGTTAATTTTTCACCCAAAAAAATTAATATAGATTAATTTCATGCCCTCTGAACCCCTTTAAAGTAGAAAACTTAAATTTTAAAATTTTATTATGAGCAATGTACAATGTAAGACACACTACTTGATTGAATTTAGTGAAATAGTGCATGTGGTATCAACAGTGATTGCTGATGAAGAATCAAAGTGAAGAAGTTTTATAAAAAAGAGTTTATTTTTTTCCGTCAAAAATTAATATAGATCATTTCTTACATTTTAAGAACAATAATTCGTGGTTAGTGAATAAAATAGATCAAGCCTGTTATGAAGTATCGGCATGTCAATGAAAATAATTCTGCCCATACGCCAACGATAAAATTTACTTGTTTCCAACTTTGGGCTAAGTCTGATGAGCCTTTTTTGAATTATGTTAAGATGTATCAAAGAAAATATGTTTGCACATCCGTAAGCGAAAGTAGCGAACACGGCTGTTTGCTGGAACGTTACGTCCGATGCAACTGATCACACTAACAAACAGAAAGCTTCTTCCATCCGTCAATGTAATCATTCAGAAATTTCAGTGGATACTGTCAAAAGAGGACTGAGTTTTGTTCGAGTGCGGAAGGAACTCCGACTATTAAACCAAGTTTACAACGTACAAATGTGTTTATGTAGTTCTAAAAACTAATTTCTATTACTAAAGGTGTACCCATATATTGGGTATCATACACCCAGAGTAATCTTAAACCGCCTTACGGTGGACCAATCCCCATTTTACAAATTATAAACTGTTCATTTAATTGTACTATTTATTTTTTAAGTTCCCGCTTTCTGATCCCTATTGATATTGCAATCAAAAATTGTTCCTGAAATAATATGTACATTGTAATTTATTCTTTTTTTTTTTTTAGGTGAGCAAGCCGTTCTTTATATCACTTACGAAATCGAATTCAAACTGCAACTATGTGTTGGTATGTAATCTGTACAGTAACATTTTTTTTTTTTTTTTTTTTTTACCATTTCTGGTATTCAGGATTCGGCAGCAGTGGAGTAGAACGAGTTAGAAAGAGTTATGCATGCCACTGCTGCCAATAATCATATTTTTTTTCCTTTTTATTTTATAATTGTAATAAAGGCCTAATGAACTCGAAGGTTCGATGCCGAAACCACCAATCGCTCTTCATATTCATCGTTCCAATGACGCCCCCTCCCCCAACACAATTCTATTAAATCAGTTTTAACGCAATCATCCCATCTATGTTTTAGTCTACCCCTCGGAAAATTACCCATCGGTTCAGTGTTTATTAACATTTTATGAATCTGCTCGTTACTAAGCCCAACAATTTAACATGCCCATCTTATACACCACAATGCTATAATCTGAATTATATTTACTGGGTGTAGTTCCCTTAATTCAGCTTTGTGTAGCCTTCTGAATTCTTCTGTCGGTTCATCCTTTTTCAGTATGAATATTTTACGTAATACTTTAATATTTTCGAACACCTTAATGCGGTGTTCATCTCTTAGTGTAAGAGGTCACGTCTCGCATACATAAAGAACAGTGGGAAGGATAATAGTTTTGTAAATTATAATTTTTAAGTTTTTGGAAAGAAGGCGCAAGCAAAGCTTTTAACGTATTCCAGTTTAAACGTATTTCCTACTATATCTCTATATCCCCGAAATTGCTTGCGTTTCTGATTTATCTGTATTTATTTCAAGACCTTGGTCCTTACTGGAGTTTATTACCGCAGTTGTATTTAGTTCTATAGTTTCCTTGTCCTCCCCCAATCATACTTAATTATTAGCATACCCAAGCACCGGTATTTTACCGGTTAAATTATTAAACTCTTTTCGGTATTCATCACTCTTTTCATGACATATTATAGTGCTAGATTAAATAAGATGAGTGATCAAGAATCGCCTTGTTTTAAACCCGACCGAACCTCGAGTTTTTCAAAATAATGATTACCCATTCGTATATTTTTAAATGTCTTGGTCATACAAATCCGTACGAGATTTACTAACTTCTTTGGTATTCCTTATTCAATCAGAATATTATACAGCTTCTGGTGATCAATAGAAATTTATAAAAATCTGATGAACTATCCCGTTGCATTTTAACTTTTTCTGTAATATTTGACGTAATAAAAAAAAAAAGTGATCAATAATTGAACGATTTCGTCTAAAATCACAGTGGTAATCTCCGATTCCGAGGAAGGAGTAAGATCCCTCGATAGTTATTACAATCCGTCGTCGGTTCCGGAGTAAGTAGAGACTCCTCCATTCCTCAGGCTTTTCCATTATTTCCCAAATCTTTTTAGCCAAAAGGTATATTTTAGAAACTCCCATTTCACTACATACATTGATTAGTTCACTAGGAATATTGTCAGTTTCCCATGCTTTATAGGATTTTAATTTTGCGATGGTCATTTCGACTTCCTCCTGACTCGGTTTTTCTGTCTTTGGTTCACCACTCGGGTATTCAGTGAGAGAAGTTCCCCGCATTAGAATACCGCTGAAGTATCTCTTGAACGTATCCAATATATCTACGGAATTAGCTAACATATAAGTATTTATTGTTCTGTATTTTAACAAATTTTCATTAAAAATAGCATACGGTTGGTTACAGCTATCATTTTTACTTAAAAACTTCGATTTCAATAGGCAAAATACAGATATTAACTAGAGTAGTATTTTTATGTATACATAAAAAAAAGGTTTAAAGAAATAATTGGATGCATATATACAATAAAGCTTCTACCAGCATTTTTGATAAATTATTTTTTTACAAGCCATATCTAAAATATTTTCTGACACAAGGATTATATATTTTAGACTCCACCTAAAATATAATACACTACGTTAAGTTAAAACAAATTGAAAATGACAAATATGAAAAGTATAAAAAATGTTTTCTGTCGAGTACATAGCTCTGTATAAACATTTCATGAAAATCGGATTAACGCTAGTAGGTGTTATGGCTCTCACTTGGATTTGACTGGCATGACATGGATGGACATGACAATCGCAAACACGTGGATTTAACAGGCACGGTTCCAAATTTGTGACCTGATGTCTACAACATTAAGTCTGTGTGGAGATTTTCGATTTCTGGGATTTTTTTTTTTGTTTTGTATTTGTGCACGATAACGAAACCATAAGGGATCAGATAAAACAATAAACATTTATTTATTTAGAATCAGTACTACCTATATATATTGTGTTGCTAAAGGAAATAGCTTACTTTTTTTTGGACGGTTATTTTTCATTTTCTAATAATTAAAGTTAAATTATTTCGTCTCAAAGACGTTAGATTCTGCCATTACTTGATTATTTATTCAAATTGTAGAGAATTTAAAAAAATTTATTCTTAGAACTAAAGAAACGTTTAGCATAGCAGCCAACTTCTCGTTGACGAAACCGTACAATTTACTACCACAATTTGCCCCATAAATTTGATAAAAGCGTTCGAGATCTATCAGTATCGTTACCCATAATCATCACTATACAACGACTCAAGCTTTTACTCATTTTTTTCATTATCAGTTAAAGTATATAATACCCCTATATTATTACTATTATCTCCAGAAATGATTTTTTCAGCATGAAAAATATATTTAACTTTTATCTCCTTAAGTTAATTATCAAATCCGTTCATAGTTTGTATTTATCCATTTTTCTCTGCTTGTAAAAATGTGAGATAGTTAATAATTTCAAAAAAAAAAAAATTAAATTTACTTTAGAGAAAGCAGTTGTGAAAATTCGGCATTTAAGCCCTATTCAACTATTTCAATGAGGATAACACCTAGTTGATATTAATCGTAAGATCCGTTTTTCAGAAAATCTAAAGTATGTAAAAATGTATCAAGTGGACTTTCCAGCCAGTCAATCCATATCCAGCCATATCGAAAAGTTTCCATAATATCTGAGGTATATATCTGCCTTTAAAATTGAATTTAAGTTTCGTAAGGTATTGAGTTTTTGAACTTGGCTGTTCACATTCACAACATTTTGTGTGAATTTGTTATTTGTACTCAGGGCAATTCAAAATGTATATTTCCGACGAAAACGTGACTTAGAAATTATGTATTATAGCCAAACTCCCCCTTGCTATATATTCCCTATATAGGTAATGTGAGAGGAAAAATTAGTGAAACAAAAAATAAAACCTGGTGAGATAGAATTCACAAACATAAATGGTGGAGCCTGGATTAATTCAAGGTATTTTGTTATTTATTTAGTGTGTAAAATAGAGTAAGTTAACAATAAAAATTTAGAGTAATAAGTTTAGTAACATTTATTGATTGTATATATGTTGTAATTACAGTTTTTTTTATTAATCAATGATAAATTTAAAACAAAATGTAAAAATAACAGAAAATCAAAAAGAATACATTGAAGGTATGAAAAATAAAAATAAAAAATTGCATTAGTTCATAACTCTGAAATAACAAAACCTTTTCTAAATGTTCTTTAAAATAGACCCTGATTTTGGACAATATGTCCGAAATGTTGGAAGCTTAATCATACTAATTTAATGTTAATAAATGAAGAAACTAAAGTAAGAAGGCTAACTAATCTTCGAGAAAAAAGATATATTAAAGTAAAAAAGTAATATTATTTATTTGAATAACAATTAACCACAGTCTTTTACCTTGTAATACGCCGTATTTTATATCACCTTTTCTACAACTGCCATACCAAGAGGCCTTTGTATTCATAAAATAACTAGTGGAAAGTCTTCTTTCTCTAGGTAAAGAGTCTGTTCGGGACATATAACATATGTTCACATCATATATCACAAAATCATAACATATAAGAGATTTTCATTGTTATAAATTATTTATTTTTTTGAGATTCCTTGAATCCTAATAAACAAGTGTGTGAACAGCCTAGCTCAAAAACGAATAGTCTTACAAAATTGAAATTACCTATTTAAGGCAGATATATGCCTCGGATGCAAATATATGATAGCAACTTTTTCCATAAAGTTCGACCGGCCGAAAGTATGAATTCGATTTATCACTTTTTTTAAATTTCTCGGAAACGGTTATAACGTACAATTAAGTGTTCTTTAGCATCAGATAGGTCTTATCCTTATCGAAATAGTGTGATGGGGCTTAAATGACGAATTTTTCTAAAATCTGTCTCTAATGTACCTTTAGATTTGTTTAATTTTAAAAAATGAACAGTTCTCAATGTTAGAAATAATCTAAAAATGACCAAATGCGCAATATTAAAGAATCTTATGTTTAACTTAAGGGGAAAAATAGAAACATCCCATCCGCATGGGAAAAGCCGTAATGCGACTTTTCCAAATTACATTACGGTTACTATTTATATATATGGTTATTATTACGGTTACTGTCTTTTGTTGATCTGTATTCTTTGCAGAGAAAAAGATTATATTTACTGTTCTTACCTCGAAAAATCCTAAATTATTATTATTTTTTATAGCTATAGAAAAAAAATTGTTCATAATTTTTGAGTAGGTGTTTTTCCCCACTAACCTACCGCGCACCGCACTAGATATTCTAAATCAGAATAGTTTATCTATTTACTTATAATATATATTCATATATGAAAAAAAAATAACAATTAAGAGAAATGAATAATTTCCAAGATTTATTTGGACAGCTAATCGTTGTCAGTAGTGACCTCCCTTTATTGCGCTAATGTTCAAATGCTCGCTCGTGTTTCTTATTGACTTGTTTTAGCCATTCCTAGGACTTTATAACATTTACAATTCAGATTCACCCAAGTGGGAACATGGCCTACACACATCGAGGTTTTAGTTTTGTCCCTACAACGAGATATAAATCAGTTGTAAAGGTGAAAACGAGCCTAGTACCTCAGTTCGGTCCCTAATGGAGCAGCTGTGGTACCAAAAAGGGTACCTCGGACATTAATAATGCACCTCGAGTACAATCCTACATTCTTATCTCCTACCTGTATTTATCAATCCGCCCTAATTAACAGGTAGATAAATTATTTAGAAAGGAGATGCTTTCAGTTCGTCCTGGTCGTGCTCTATTTTTGTAACCCTCTCGGGCCGGACTTGCTCTACAGTTGACAAACTGCTCCGTTTAATATTCGTTTGGCGAAGTTGAATTTGTTATTATTTATGTTGCTTATTTATAGTGGACGGTAGCAAGTTCCGTTAATGGGTGAACCAGTTCAGTCTAGCTCGAATATGGAGAGACAGTTTTAATGTTGTTTCAATAGAATAAATTATATTTAATAAATATCACTAAATGTTTTATTGGTCCCTACTTCTGACTTGATGTAATTATATTTTCAAAATGTTCTCATTAAAAACACTTATCTTGTTTTGATCCATTTTTTCATAATAAATAATTTAGTAGAACTTTCGCTCAACAACAGTCAACAGTTTTTCTCTAAAAAGGTTATTTGATTATACAACGGTGAAATCAGGTATATTTAAATATGTCTTCCTTAATTGAGTTACCAAAAACTACTAAGCGCTTCACATAACTTTCACTTACCACCCTGCTTTGACGATAAATTAATCGTTGGACGTTTTGAATAATTTATTTGTTTATTGGTAAGGAAGAGAATAACTTTTCGTTTTGTTGCAAGGCTAGTCCCATTATTCCGTTTTCCAATTTTAGCCACTTTTTCAATTTGGCTCGATTTAAATTATATTCTAGCTTAAGTTTGCTCTTCCCGTTTTAAATAATAGTTTCAAAAGTGATAAAATATATCACAAATCGGGTTTAGCGGATCATCCGAGCCTCGGCGGTACATGCACTAAAATTGGAACGATACATAGAAGATTAGCATGGTCCCTGCGCAAGGACACGCAAACTCGTGAAGCACTCCACAATTTTCTTTTTGCCACAAGCTATGCTGTGAGTGTTGCTAAGAAGACGAATATTGCTCTTGCTCCAGTACCATGATCATCACCAAGTCACGATGAGAAGTCAATTATCTCTGCTTATAAACAGCTTGAGTCGACGCTACGACGTACCAAAGGCATTACGTATGTGCTGCTGAGAATGCTACCGAGGCGGGGTAAAGCGTTTCTTCTCAACATATTCAACGCCTGCATGAGGATGTCTTACTTTCCGACCGTCTGGATGCGAGCAATTGTTCCTCTACTCAATGCTGGTAAGAAAGGTGAATTAACTGAGCACTATCTTCCGTTCAGCCTCCTCTCTCATTTGAGAAGCTCATCCTTCGCCATCTTATGGAACACTGATGAGGAACAGGGCACATGCATATGAACAGGGCGACGGCTTTCATTTCGCATGACTATAGTGTTATATAGTAGACTATAGCTTTCGAGTGTGTTTCCCATCCCTTTCTAATCCGCCGATTGGAGGAATCCAAGTTTCTATTTAAAAAATGATACATCTTACTTGCTAGAAAGTGCGAAATTCATTAAAAGAATTTTCATGTTTACGCCCGCAAAGGATTAACAGTTCTTCTAATCGCTATCCGATTGATCGCGCTGTCTTTAGTTAGTGCTCTCTGGGCCGGAAATCTCCTTGGACATCAAGAGGTGGCTCTGCTTTATCTTTCTTAGCTATGCGAAAGTATAAGAGTTGCTGAATGTAGATTAAACAATTCTCTTTTTGTCAAAAGATTTAAATTAAATAGCTAAAATATGTATGTGATATATACTTTATAAAGCTATATTGCTTTATGGCTCGTTTACACGCGAAGTTTTCTCTCTTGGTAGTACTGTCACGTGGGACACTGTGATGATGTCCTAACCACACGTTAACTGAAAACATAATCTAAACCAGTTAAAATATATATTAAATGGTGAAGGGGTAAGTGGATGAAGGGGCTATGTAACATTTTTTGAATCTTTACTTTGGATGATAGTGTGAGGTACGCTAACCTCAAAATCCAATTAATAACTGAGATAACTAGATCCAACATAAAAATCATTTAACCTTGATCCTTAAAATTGGTTATTTGTAACATAAACCCTTTATCCACTCACCCCTTCAAATATTAGATGAAGTTAACAGTTAACACCTAACCACCGTTACAGTTATTTAAGTTATAAACTTTGAATAGAATTAATTTCAAAAACAAAACTAATTAAATAACAACAATATATAAAACAATGGCGCCCAATCGTTAATGCAATTGAGATTGTGGGATGTAATAACTGCTCATAGTCTAGGCAGTTACATGTGACAAATATCATGGCCGTTCTTACATTGCATCATATACACTACCTACATGACAGTTAATGCTGTCGATGACTTTTTTACTGTTAACAAAACGACAGTGTTAGTTTAACATTAACATTTGTAATACAACAAAAACGCTCTATATATGTGAATTTTCTCTCTTGCAATTTATAACATAGTTGATTTAATGATCTTAGCACGCTTTTACCCCAACTGGCAGAGATGCCTTCAACTACCTCAGAGCCCCTTCGATTGGTCACCTCATAACCTCTGTTGCTTTCCCTAATTATTATCTTGTTTATGATAATTAATGATCCAATATTATCATAGATAATAAAGGACGCTATTAATTTTGGGTTCACAGAATCCGTCAATACCTGCTGACATGGGTTCCTCCATTGAGAACCCTAACAATTATGTGAATTATTTATCAATAATAACATTTGATTAATTAATTAACCTATTTACCTAGTTCCAATCAGGCTATGAAAATGATTAGTGTGCACCGATATTATTTCAGACAAATGGAATCAATCTATATACACATTCCAACCGTTGTATTAATAATTTATATTAATTGATTATTTTTTTTTTTTTAATTTATTATTATATATTTTTTTTGATAAACGTAAATAGTACATGTTATTCCACTGTACATGACAGAGCAGGAATGATAATTGCCA
>NW_027115275.1:1165707-1173033 GCF_000696795.3 Halyomorpha halys | reverse complement strand
TTATTTTATTTTATTTATTTTTTTTAAAATTATTTTTCTATTTTTTATTTATTTATTTATTTTATTATTTTTTTTTTTACTTTTATCATCCCATGGGCGTTGATGACCAGAGGGTTTTACGCCTTTAAGCAACAATCAACAATAACAACAACTTGTTTTCCTGGGCACATCTATATTTCGGGAAAAGCGCGTTTAATATTACCTACATTTAAGGAAAGTAAGTGTTATCTTTTTCTATTTCATCAGCTACCATTCACTTCTTTCGCTTATGCATGCGAAAATGTAATTTCCTTGACATCTGTATCCAACAACGGCTCGTTCTGTAGATTTAATTCTGAAACGATATATCATTAATCGTGAAATATAGGTAACTACATACTCAATAAAATTTACAAATAATGGATAATCTCTTGATAGAGCAAAATTCAGAAAATATATAAAAAGAAAATTGCAAATCGTGAGGAAAGTATATCGACCCATATACATAGCAGATTTTTTTTTAATATCTTAAAAATAAAATTTAAAGTTTAATTGAAATATTTTGAAATAAAAATTAACAATTATATCCATTTCTTGTAAATGTTTTAACTTCTTCGAAATTGTCGTTTGAATTAATATATATATTTTAATTATTAACAGAATTTATACTATCAGGTGCCACCCATATCCTAGGTATAAATTGTTTCATAAAAATATTTAAAACTTTAAATAAAGAAAATTAAAATTAACAATAAGAAGGTTATAGCGCCAGGAGTTTAAATACTTTGTGGATGATTCTCAAATGCGCCGATTAGGCCAGGATAGATGTACTGGTGCCTAATGTCTCCGCTAGATGCCGTGGTACTGATCTTTGTATTTCACTCTTACTGGAAAGGATCTAAGCCTTTTCGATGGTATTTTACAACTACTATTAGTTTTGTTAGAAATTGAATAATAATACTCAAATTTTCTTCTTGTTTAATATATTAAAAATTGTTGACCCTTCTGATCACTTTGCAAATTTTATCATGACTAAGAAAACTGAAAATAAAAAAAATAAAATTGAATAAAAGTTTTTGGAAGATATTTTTTTTTCTGCTGAAGTCAATCGTTGACAAAATAAATTTTCCTCACAAAGATAACCAAATCCAACGTAACTGCTTCCGTTGATAAGTTTTTTAAATAGAGAAAAAATTCTAAAACTTTTTATTTTATGTCTCCGGTTATAATTTATTTACGAAGACCTGGTTTGCATTGGAAAGAACCGTGGTACGCGTCTTACATTTTTCGCTTTAGTGTCACGAAAAAAGTTCCAGTGATTTCACGTCGGTAGTCTCCTCCCATTGTTCTCTGGTTTGTAGTTATTGTAGAATTATTGTTTAAGTCAATATGAAATTCTATTTTTAGATAATTGAATTGTATCTGTTAAATCTCACAATTAATCTCCCTCTCTATCTTTATTTTATTTTATTTTTTATTATTCCTGTACCTCAATGCAGTGTAAGATTATATTTTTTTAAATGTAATATTTACAATACAACAACAAATTATAAACTTTGATGAAGGAGAAATGACAATAAAGGGGAAAAATAGAAGGGAAAGTGAAGCCCAAAAGGTCGACCTTTTAATGGACCAGGGGCGTGGCTGAGGAATAGGAGGAGAGTATGAGCCAATACCTGCCTTCTTCTTCTTATAGCACGATTTTATACAACTGCATGTTTAATAAACTGCAATGAGAGTTTTTATTTATTTATTTTTTTAATCATTTATTTATTTTATTTTATATTGGTATGTATGAGATCATTCATCACTATTACCTATTGCCCATAACTGTGTGGCAGATTGTAATATCTATCAATAAATAAAAAGTATTATTTAAAAAAAAAATATATAAACTGCAATATTTCTTCTTTCTTTAGTAAAACATAAAATAAAATATCAGTGACCACAAGCACCATATAATTACTAATTAATTCTCATAACATTAACTTTCATTTATTAATGGCTTACCCAGAGCTCTGGAGTTTAGTTTTTTCTTTGTAATATTCTTAATTTATTAAATATTTTCTTTTAAATCTTCATTATTAAATTGATTTTCTTCTTATTTGTTCAATTTATTGTTTACCACCTATCCTGCAATTTCTGACATACCAGGAGAGACATACTATTACGGACCAATCTATTTTAACCTGTGAGTTTCGAGTTACATTCCGTAGGACAACTCTGAAATAAAAGACACAATTGAAACGAGGCCACCGTTCAAATTTTAATTGTTAAATTTTAATAAAATAGATAAATATAAAATGAAAAGTGCGTGTATACAACAGAAAGAAACAAATGTACACAAACCTCAAACCGTCCCAGTAATTATTTAATTCTTATTAAAATGTTATGAAATATATGTTAAATAAATATATTCTTCTTGTTTTATACCCTCGATTTGTACTTTATAGTTTTTGTGTTTATTATAACATATAGCGAGTTGTTTTTTTCAAAGTTTTCGTCTCAAATTCCACTTGCCAATATTATTGGTTACCCGCCATTTTTTAAGAGAACCATTGAGCCCACACATTCTGTTATCACCTGAAATAAAAACTTAGTTTAGTTTTAATTTTTTCATTCATTTTGGTAGATTATACTCTGCCTTATATTTATCTATTATAGGGATCATAGCGCTAATTCACAACATATTTGCAAATACATAAATTAAATGATAACAAAATAAGAAATTGAAAAAAAAAATAATAATAAACAAAATTAAACTTAAAGTAAAATAACATTTTAAAAACAATTATTACTAAGTACAATGAAATAAAAACTGAATTCACTTCAAATTCGTTCAATATCATTGTTTTCATAGAACGAATATTTCTGACGAAATTTCACAAATTATGGAGAAAACTGTTAATAGTGTTAGAGATGTATCTTGAAATTTGATAGTGATACATATCTCAGATTGGATTTAAATTCTAGCATATCTTACCGATTAAAAAAAAAAGTCTGGCATAGTTACGAAGTTATTTTATAAACGTTCAATAATTTCATTTAAAGTATAAAATATTGTTCTAGTTCCTACAAAAGTAACTAATTAGAGTTTTAGTTATTATTTGATGTATAGAATCAAAATTTAATTATTAGAACATGGCAATATTTTTTTTTTATTTGTATAAAAGCTGATTGTCACTCTAAAGTAAATAGGTATGTAGATATATACATACATACATATATATATATATATATATATGTATGTATATATATAAATATATATAAAAAACATGAGTAAGTTAATGATACTAACAGCTGATGCCCCTATTGAAGCGACCGCTAGGTAATGTCTGCTTTCCTCACACTATCATTAGCTTTACTGTTGTGCCTTGTGTGGTTTCGTAGCACCAAGTGTTCTACACAAAGCTTGTTATATTTCAATTATTATTAAATTAATTTCCAGTTGCTTAGAACTTGTAAATATATTTACCCATCAGTGATTAATAGAAAAAATATAGAGCGGTTCGCGCTACAAACAACTTTCAGTTACCACCCCAGATTAACGTCGTAAAAAATGATCAAGAAAAATACCAGAATCTCAAAAATATTACCATTATTTTGGCGTTTTCATACACAAACAGTTGGCCGGATTAGGTAGAGTAGCAAAATTTAGTCTTTCGAAAATTATTGGTTTTTGTGTAACACCTGAAGAAATATTCCGTTTTTAATCTAATTTATTCTGGAATGTAAATAAATAGTTCACTTTTAGAATGATGCATTTGTAAACTTATAAAAATAATTAAATTATCGTTTTTAAATATTATTTAATACATTTATTTAACATATAATTTTAAACATTTAACTTTTTAAAGTTTTTTTTAACCAGAAATTCCTAAAAAAAAACAAAAAAACAGAGGTTTAGAAAAGTCCTTCAAATATTTTTAATTCTCAGCTTGGCAATCTTACAGTATGGGTGACAGATGTGACATTTGCTGCCGAAAAAATACCAAATAACCACAAAAATGAAATAAAACAATTTAAAAAAAAAACTGCCCAAAACGCAAGGTGAGCAGGAAGGCAGTACGTGGACGGGCCGGGGGTTCCTGACCTGCACAACTCCAAGGGCCTTGAGACAGGACGTCTCTTTTTTTACCGAATCTTGTCCCGCCAGTCGCGAGCGGCCCTCTCGGCTTTTGCGCCAAAATAATTCATAAGGTCCTGGCACTACCTAACATTCTCTAAGCTCTCTCCGGATAAACTGAAGACTAGAGTCTTTATATATTGATTGGATAAGATATTGAGAATTTTTTTTTTTAATATATATGTATATAAGTCAGTTTTTACTGGAATGTCAGACGATTGAGAAGATCAGTTGATTCGAATAGATATACATATATAAAGGAACTGAACTCAATAAAGCCAATCTTTGAGTTACAACCGTTTATCTCTCATTTTCCTCTTTTTTTTGTGCTCGCAAACGTTTAACTGGTGCCAAAACCCGGGACCTTTAGATACCAGAGTAATTTTTGTTTTCAAGAAAAAAATTTTTTGTTTTGTCTTTTCCTTTAATTTTTTTATTCGTCTCTATCTCTCTTATTTTTTTCTCTCACTCTTATCATGTTTTTAAAATAATGGCCACGAATGGGATCGTTAGACCACCGGTCAGAACGTGGTTGACAACCCAAGCTTTCATCGAGCAGTAGAGTGCTTGCAAACACTTAATTATATGTATATTTCTTTTGTAAAAGTACGGCTGAAATAAAAAAATAAAACAGTTTAAAAAAATGTACATTCTGCTCTAACCATTTATTCAATGCTAAATTGTTATAGAATCAACTTTGAAATTGCTGAGAATAATTTTATGGATTTAATCATCAACTGAAGGCCCATCCATGTATGGGTTTAAGTCAATTTTAAAAGTAATTATTTGATGACTATGGTGACAAGCAAAACTGCCCCCGGCATATTAAAAATCGTTACAGATATTTTATTTATACGTTTTCTTCATTCTCAATGATCTTCTACGAATTTATGTATTAAATATTTTTATTTCTTTAATAATTGTTGGCTTTCCAATGGTATAAAATACATCTATATAACTGCACTTATTTCTGGAAATATTTTCCCATTTTTCTGCTTTAGTCGATTGTCAAATTCTTTCATATTAATACATTTTTATTACTGTTAACAATGGATATTGGTTAATTATTTCGAATAAATATATAACTAAATAAAATTAAAGGTACTTTATAGGAAGATTTTGCAGAGTTCGAAATTTAAGCCCTGTTAAACTATTTCAATAAAGATAAGACCTAGCTAATATAAAATACATAAATTTTACATTGGTATGCCGAGTTTAATCAAAATCGTTAGAGCCAATTTCGATAAAAAAAATTGGGCTAGTTTGTTAACACGCAGGGTATTTTGTGAGCCTTTGTTATTCTTATTATTGGTGGAAATACGATTTGTGGGGTCCAACACTGAATTTCTGTCGTAAACTCCAATTCCAAATTTTGAACTATCTGACTACTCCCCCATATTATATATTTCATAAATACGTAAGTGAAAGTAAAAATGTTTTGCAATGAATTATACATGATTGGTTATCATAAAATCATATTGTTGACTTTTTCGAACTTTTGAGGTATCGCAGCGATATTTTATTAGTAATGCGACTAAGAACTATCTTTAATTATTATAACAGTCAAATAAATAAAGCCAACTAAAAAAAAAGGAACTTTGTCTAACGATAAGGGAAGCAAACCCGGGTATACCTACAAAGGTTGTCCTGTTAGTGTTCGCCAAAATTTATGGAGGAGAAGAAGATATCAAAAGCTACAATGTTCATAAAGATATTGACCCAGTTCTCAACAGATAAGGAGAAAATTGATATTGTTTGTTTCTTTATGCATCACATTTTTTGTTGAACATGAATCAATTAAAAATTTTTTTAAGTTAAGTAACTCAATGTTAGATCGATGTAAACTAAATCTTCTTTACTAATGATAAAATTTGTGTTTTTTAAAATTATGTGAAGCAAATTTGTTAAGGGGCTAATAGGAAAAGGATACACCTAGAAGACTTACTTTTACAAAGACATAATTATCTAAAGATCTAATTATAAATAACGAAAAACTGGAAAACATTTTTTACGGTTATTGACACTTTTCGTCCATACGGTGCGTGATTTCGACCATACTTAAAAACAAAATCGTTAGTGAATTTGATTTCCCGCGAAAAATAGTCTTCATAATTGAAAATCAGTAATCATAGGAGTTCGTTATAATGATATTATGATTAACAGTCGTCATGAATGATTGAGAAGACAGATTTTCTTTTCAGGGTTGCTTTAGTGATTCTGAAATATTTTGTTATTTATTAATGTGATAAATAAATAATTTCATTAGTAAACCCTTATCTAATAATTCACCATTTTTACAAAATTTATACTTATGTTTTCCTAACTTGACATTTTCTTGGATTCACTGACTTTTTCTGGTTTTGCAGGTCTACATAACCCCGGTTACTACCTCAAAATTAGGGTTTCATTGTTGCACCATGTTTTCCATTGTTTCTCCTAATATGGTTACAGATATACTAGTAACTTAGTTGAGTTTTATCGAAAATGTACATTTCGTGACAATATTTGTACTTCTACTATTTATTTATTATGAAGAGACATTTTTAGTTTTTATAAATTCTGAGAATTTTTTATTTTTTTATTTTTCTTATTTTGTGATAGTACGAAACAGTCAATAGTTGTAAATAATATCAAGAAATTAAAAAATAAAAACAGCTAATAGACTAAAATCTCACGATCCCCATAAAATAAATGAATAATACTTAATCCTAATAATCAGATGACAAACTAAAATAAATGAATAAAAATTAGAGTAGTAAATAAGTAATAATAGAAAACAATGACAATGTAACTCTGACTATTCACTAATTCAGGTGTTCCTATGAGAAAGTTTGTTTTTATAGCCTAGAGTTGCCGTTCCAGTCGGTTAACATCTCACCCCCATGCGCTTGTAAAATCGAATTTTTCTCATTGTTTTTGCAGAATATACGAGATAATTACGCGAACTATTCTGCTATAATCCCACATCAAAAAAATAATCGTTAACTAATATTTTCGAATTTTAGTTTTCTTCTTATTTAATTGGTGAATTTAAAACCCATCGATTGAAAATCGAACAATTCATTCCAGAGAAAATCAAGAATTAAATTCTACTAATTTAAGTGCGTCCCACGAAGTGGTACATTCAGCCTTAATCTTAAACAATGTTGGTTTTATGCTGCCCAATGGAATTATTTATTAAAGATGTCATATATATATCTGACATCTTATCTTATGTATGT
>NW_027115275.1:1142737-1165657 GCF_000696795.3 Halyomorpha halys | reverse complement strand
ATTTATTAATAAATATTATAATCTGCCACAACGTTGTTGGGAAATAGGTAATAGTGATGACTGATCACATTGATACTAAAATAAAATAAAATAAATGAATGAAAAAAGTACATAAAAATAAATAAAATCTTTCTCTAAATATATACCCATAGAAAGATAAAGAAAATGAACATAAGTAAACTATGTACATGAAAACAAAAAGAAATAATATAAATGAAATAATCACCGGTCACATTTACACTCTTACATACAATATTTACACTATCGACCTGAGGATCCCTGAGCCCACTCTATCCTCCACGTGTGAGAGGTAGAGCAGAGCTCTGTGAGATCCCAGCGCACCTCTCTCACCGCGTCACTGGTAATGAGTCAATGTAGGCTGATCAAATGCGCCAAAGCCGCAAACCCTCTACTTGAGTGGAGCATCTGACCACTGCCCGAACTCCAATTGTCTATTTTCATTTTACAATAAGTCTCTTGGCCACTGCCGTTTCAACCTTCCAGGTGGATTGTAAGGATGGGTGGGACAAATAAGAATTGAACCAAAGGATTAGGATGGTTAGAAATGTTTATATGGAATTTTGAGAATTTAATTGATATGAGATGAAGGACAAAAGGGTTATGAAGATCATAGTGTAGTGTTCTGTTGGAAACATAATAGGGTGCATTGACTATGGATTTTGGATTGAAAGGATTGGATACGTTTGATGTTCGATGGTTTAGCTGTTCCCCAAAGTTCAAGTACGTAGTAGTCTTATAGATTAGTAGTTTGTTTTCTAGAGAGAGATGAAAGGTCCTGTTGAGCAGTCAGTATGGCTGAATCGTCTGTTAAAGATATTAGCATATCATATTAGCAGGTGATGTTGCAGCAAGTCACTGAAATCTAACATCCTCTTTGAGGTAATTAAATCATTCTAGTTCATAAAAAGACAGCAGTTGGCAATTTTTAGTTCTGATTAAGAGTCTATTTCGAGCTACATTCCCTAATTTCGAGGATTTTATTATGGCCCAAATACGTTTCCATGATTATGGTGACCTGAATGAGATAAATATATTCAATGCAGTGCTTATAGAGGTACTTTAATACGGAGCAGGTTGGTGCATCAAGTGCCTAATGCTCTCCTGTGCCATTGACCTCATGACTTCCGCACGGTAGCCGAGTTTCGTTCTCACGTAATGTCTCTCTCGGTATAGTCTGAAGACCTGTCTTCCGGCAACTATAGTAGTAAGAGTATGATCTTATTCAGGATAGCAGTATAATCAAATTCTCATTCAAAACAATTTTTAAATTCGTTTCTTCACTCTCCATTACTAAGAACCCATCTATCTATCAGACTGCTTAGCCGTTTTTGAAATGAAATAAAAAAAAATATTGTGGGACTTAATTTTTTTATAAATAACTATATTGAAGAAGCTTTATGAATATTTGTTTGTATTTGAAGATTATTCATTGGTCGTATGTGATTAATTGTAGGAAGTGATCTTGGTGGTGGGTCAAGAAAGGGACGATTGCGTCCTTCGGGTGGTTAAACAACAATAATTGCTTCACATACTTCACCAAATTTTTTCGGTGTAAGGAATATAACATATATATTAATATAACAACAATTTCCAGTGAGTTAATTGACAAGTACGCTTTTGTAAATTTATTTAAGCATATAACTATTATTTGTTTTTAGAAAAATGGTCCAGGTGAAAGTTATGAAAGGTATAAAAATAGAATACAAACTATTTATTAGAAACCAACATTTCTCCTCTCAATAAATAATAAAAAATACATTTAAAAACATGTACGAATTATGAAAAAGTTTGAAAAACACATGAATAAAAAAAAAAACCAAACTTTTTGGTATTAGAATAATAAAGGGATAACCGCACGTTAATCAATTTTGAAATATATGTATATATACTAAATCTTTAAGTTTGTTTACTTTTTGAATTATACATTATTCAACTTCTCTAAATCTTATATTGAGCTTATTTATTTTAATTTAACTTGTTATATAATATGTCAGCTCAATTTGTATTTTGACATCACATTTGGTCCTCGCTCTGCCCCCACTGGTTTTCAATACATCTGACGTTCTGAGGGAGAAACCCTGTGTTCTTGAGCTTTGCCCTCTTCATGTAGGTAAAAAAGCCCTGGGTGGATGACAAATATTATGACTAAGAATGGCTATTACATAATTTACTATTTTAACTCTAATATAAATTTTCTTTATTTTAATGATTTACTCATTTTTTTTTTTTTTTTATCGGTAAGCGTACATGCGTAAAATAAAAACATTTAATGCGTTACGTTTTGACTTGGCGTATAAAATAATTTAATTGTTTAAATATTCATAAATAATATGTAAATTTTCAAGGACCAGTTCGGTTAATGGGTTTAAGGGACCTAAAAATCGAGTTTTGTTCCAACGCAGGGAGAGCAGATGTTCCGAAGCTTGGCCTCCAATGACGTCAGATCTTCTTGACCTTCCACAATTCTCTCTTAGGTTGAGGTGGACCAGCTCCATATATTTCGTTTTAATTTCTCACCAGATGTTAAAATTATTGCATAAGTAAATATATGTACATATAATGTAATGGTTCTATGCAAGAGGAGTTTATTTAGAAATTGTATATGCATATGTATGTGCTTTGGAGTTAACTTTAAAACTTGTTATTGCTATTATATTGAGAATATTAAAAATAGATAACAGATAAAAAAAAATCAAATGTTATGAGAAATCCGTAACCAATTATTTGTAATATATAAAAAATAAAATATAAATTAGGAGAAAAGTAAATAAATAAAAATAATAAAGTAAATATGGCATAACTAAAAAGCGAATGTAATAAATAAACTAGGTGAATGCTTTAAGTCAGCTCCCGTGTACATAAAACTGTGTGTGCATAATAATTAAATACATGGAGATGGTCGGGGGGGGGGGGGGAGGATGTGCGGCCTGCAAATAAAAAAATATTTATTCCTGCCCACGTTTCGACATGAATTTCAGGTCTACATCAGGGAGTTTATGCAGAAATTCTAACTAGACTCAGAGCTAACCCCCTGATGTAGGGTCGAAAACTTCAGGTCGAAACGTCACGAATAAATAAACGTCCATGGGTAGCTGAGTATCAATAGCTATATATGTATATCAAAGGACACATAGATTTAAATTTCATACACCTGAAGTCATACATCGAAAACAAAACAACTTCAAGCAAAACAAAAAAAAATATATCTTTATATAAAAATATAAAAATCGGGCTATCAACATAAAATCAGGTGTACACAATTTTAATTTATGTTACTCGTAAACACTTAAGACGTAATTAACAAAATCTAAATATTACTAAACGCATAAATATTACCTATGTATACTATTTTAATTAAAAATAAATATATCTAATCAATATGAACATTCCTAATCAGTTTAATTAAACTTCTTTCTTACCTGCTAGTTTTTGGTTAATGGTATATTTGTTTGTAAATAAACAATCGAAAAGCTACATGAAATTTTAAGTTAAATTAAAAACAGAGTTCTGCTTGGATGAATATTTTTCAATGCTCCTTTCCGCATAGTGCCTTGCATATTTTTCTAAAATCTAAAATTGATATAATTTTAAGAAGTTAAAATTTTGAATTCCAGCCTCCATAATAGGAATATAAAATCATTTAATACAATTAGCTTTCTCATAGCTCTTGGACTATGGAATCAAAATTAGGTTTTTATTCAGAGTAGTTAAGTTCTTCATGAATGTTTGCATACATGTATAAAGTATTTAGCAAATTTAATTTAATTCAAACAAGGTTCGGTAAGCTTTCTGTACGTTGATATTATAAATTAAACTTCTAAAAAAGTTGAAATTGCAGAATTGAGTGTTTTATTTACATTTTGAGTTTTTACCTTAAAATAGCTTACTTCACACTTGTGGTAAGTACATTTCCACTAGCTTTAAAAAAATACAATTAAAGATTATTTCTATCAGTAATATTAATTGAAAAGTTCAAATTTTCCTAAAAGAGAGAACCTTTAATTGTATTGTTAATAAAGTTAGTGAAAATGTACTTAGTACCACTGTGAAGTAAGGCATCGATATAATTATTTTGTCTTTATATTCTTAATACTAAACACCAACACTCTCAAGCAAAACTGCTTATTTAACATTATAAATACATACTAAGAAAAAAATCCCTTTTATATTCAGCAGTCATTTCATATATACTCGTAATTTTTTCCTTTCTCTTCTGTATCTATATCTGAAATGATAAACTTTCAGATTGTACAGAAAAAGTGTTGGGCTATTTTATCAAACTATTTTATATTATAACTTTATCAGTGCAATAATTCAGATAGCGTTATAGAAAGTGTACAGGGGTTAACGCTCCACATAAAGACGTATCTCTTAAAGCTGAATTATTTCAATTGATAAGTCAACACATACTTTATCAGCAATTATCCAGTTATATATCATAATATATAAATTAAGATTTTTTTTTTCAAAGTTAAGAATTCTTTATTTGACTTCTTTGCATTCTTTGTAATTTATTGCTCAGCCAAATCTAATTTTAATACAGTGCTTTTGGATATTAACCAAAATTTTGGTCATTATTATAATTGAAGATGTAAGTGGATGAAAAGGGGTAGGTGCTTATCTAGCTAGTGTGTGGTACTCAAGCCTCAAAATCCATTTAATAATTGGATAATAAAATCCATTTTGAGATACCTAGATGCAAAAGGGGTTATGTAAACTTCAAAACATAGCAGTAACAGTATCAACAAAAAATGTTGTAACCTTGTTTTCTTAAAATGTTGTAATAACGATAAATTTTAAATATCTAATTTACAAGTGCGTAAGTTAATTTGTCTATTAAAAGTTAGTTTAATTGAGCAAAATTGTAAAAATTTGTCAAAACTAGAAATATGCATGAAACCCTCCCCTCCTACCTTCCGTAGTAGCCTCACTTATGTACTTATAATGCGAATTTCCTTCCTTGCAGGAATGCTTGACACATTAGAGTTTTTCAAGGTTATCATAATTCCAAAAATAATATGAATAATAATAATATGAATTTTTGCCAAACCACTCTGCCCCCTAAATCACAGAATTAGGTTCTGTCTTAGCACACCTTTAAAACAATTACTAATAGCGTGTAGGGTAGCCTTTTGAAGAAAAAAAAAATAATTAATTTAAGCAACATTGAAAAATTGGTCAAAACTGGAAATCGGTGTGAACTTTACATGGAGAAACCAACTGTTTAAATTGCTCTCTTGTTCAAATGAAATATGATATTGTTGCCTATAGTTCTGAGGTACAAAGACTTTTTTTTTTACACATACATATGTATAGATAACCATATTTAGTGTGTGAAATTACATGCTGTTGAAGTACACTAGTTATACTTTTGTTCGGAGAGAAACATGTGTTCAAACTCCTCTTAGATAAGAGAATTGTGACTTGCAACTTCGAATTAAAAATATCAAAATATTTTATAGCATAAAAAATTAGAAAAACCAAATTTATTTTTTAATACCCCAAATATCCCATAGGAGAGAGGTGATGCCTGAGTACCTTTGGACCGTAGATTCGCTATGAACTCGACCATTTCACAAATATTTACTCAGTTCTTCTAAACATCAGCGCCGTTTTACGACTAGCTTCTGAGCAAAGGAATTCAAGCTAATTATCGTAAATTAGCCGGTCTTGTGGTCTTGCTTTCGTTTAAATACGACCGCAGCTTCTGCTCTTGTTTTATAACTCTTATAAATAAAAATAATAACAATTTCTTATTATTTGTTTGTGCTTGATAATTTATTTGTTAGGATTAATTATTTATTATTATTTCCTAAAAATATTAGGGAGCGGCGTGGCTCATTGTTAAGGTACTCTACTTGAGTTCGAATCCGGGTGTAATAGATAATTATTCTGTTACTATAGCCATTAGTCAACCTTGTGGTTTCGGTAGCCCTCTGGGGCCCTCCTCGCCTCATAAAATAAGTACGCTCTATTGAGAATAAATTTGGCGATCAAACATGATTTCGACCAAATCATCTCCTTGCACAACAGTTGGTCTAGTACAAAGACTACAAAGTAGACAAGTTGGTCTACTTCCTAGGACCATCTGTAGCTGAGGTGCTTGAGGCACAGGTCTTAGCTGTCTGAGAACTGAGGGCGGCGTCGGTTCGAATCCGGCCTGGAATTTTTTCTCGAAACGAAGAAATTTACTCCTTACCATGGTTAGAATAGGTTAGTCATCTCTAGACTATGTATTGATATAATTAAAATATGTATTGATCTACTAAAAGATTTATTGATTTTATGACATTCTTCACCATATTGTTCCGTGAAATTTGTATTTAACAACCCAAAAACTATCTACCAATGAATAAAAAGTTATTTTTAAGCATATATAATGGACTCTCATCAATCATATGAGGCGTCAGCTGACAAAAAGGCATAACTCCAAGTTCAAACTATTTCCTAAAACAAAAAGAATCCTATGATAAATTTTCCTTTGAATAAAACCTTTTGGAGGTTGATCTTTGTGTTTTACAGTTCTAATTAACTTAAATAAATTTATCATTGTGTGTTTATACACACGAACAAACCCACACACTCACACCTACGCCTACATACTTTTTTTAACTTTTTTTGGTGCTGCATTGCTCTATGAATTTTGGAAATTAAGACAACATATTCATATTAAACGACCTAAAATATATTTTTTAGCGAAACAAACAAATTAGTTAAATGAATTATCTTTTAATTTATAGTTCAGATATATATAATTTTTTAAAAATATAAGTGGGATAAATCTTTCATTTATTTAATTTATTATATTTCCTACATTATAATACTCACTACCTGGCTCATGAAATGTGAATGAAGGTCCAGATTGCGGTTTCAATTTCTCAGCTCGGCTAACTGATTGGATCATTAAGTTAACTGGACGGCACTCTCACCACTATCAACTGCGAGCCAAAACAACTACGGGAAGATAATTGTGATTTAAGAAGTAGCGGGAAGGAGGCCTGCTCCGTTGAAGCTAGTCTGTTTCGGCCTTGAATTGGCTCTTGGCCAAACTGCTGGGTAACTCCTTTTTCAAAAATGCATGCCCTCCAGAATGCATTGTGCTATTAAAGTTTCGAGGAAGATTTTAGTTATAAAATCACTGTCTAACTTACAGAATGGTTTCTGATTATTCAAAAAAGCGATAACTAATAAAAAGGGATACAGCCAAAAACAAAAAATCCTGTGATAAGTTTACCATTAATAGAATGAGTTTTTGATAAGTCAGTCTTCCTTATATGTAGCTTTGTGTTTTGCAATCTAAATTAATTTAAATAAATACGCACACACCCACAAACACTTACATGTATACTAATATTTTTTTTGTTTATTTATTGCCTATACCATTCTACTTTTAATTTAGTAAATTTAATCTCAGGTGGGTTATAATCTGAGATCAAATAGACTCTGAATTTTTCGCCACCTTCCTGTGCCTGAAACAAATCAAACCAGACCTGAGCGTAGATATGACAGAATTGTGAAATTATCGATAATTAATTATAGTTTATAATTTCTCGTATTTTATCAATACTAACGCATAAATTCATTCCAGATACTAATAGATCGCCAAAACTTTATTTGTGCTGTTTTACTTTAGCTTCGTTGTTTTAAAATTTACATTATTTTGTTATAGTTTTTTTTATCGATCATATTTGTTTCCTTGTTTTATCATACGATTAGTTCATAGCAAGTATAGAATAAGCCACATGATGTAAATTGTTAGTTGAGCATTTTTGAAAAGTTCTATGGTTTTTATTCAATGTCTTATATAGTTTACATTCCCTAAAATCGTAGATATAAATATATTGGAATTTTACTGTTAGGAAAACTAAAGAAATAAAAAGCTTTATAGATAAATTTTGACCTATCACATTTATGTGGATTCTAGTCAATTAAATGAACCGTTACATAAAAAAGAATAGAAAAGTCTAAAATCTGTGATGTTTGCCATTGATAGAAAAATGTGTTGACTAGTCGGTTTTATTTTTTGTAACTTTATTTACTGCTGTTCAGATAGTCTCCATTAGTGAATAAATATTTTGGTTATCTTAAACTTTTCACAATCTGAAAAATCATATCATTAGTGGAAAAGGTTTTAGGAAGAGAACAAAAATAGAATAGTAAATCTTTGATTGTATTTTATTGACTTTTGTGGAAGTTTAAACAAAACCTATGCATCATGAATACGTTAGCTTCTACCGAAGAACTGTCTTCACCGAGGCCTGACTACTGGTTATCGAAGACGAGATCGTGAACTAAAACGCGGCCGATAGACCGCCAGGAATGAAGAGCGTTGGAGTCTCGCGACTAGAAAGCGAGACACCAGAGCAAGTGCAGCGGAAAGGTTCCGGTCGGACCAACCTGGATTTCCTCTGCAGGGCGAAGGTATGGTCAGCAATTGCTCTGCCGGCAAAGAGGCTACCGTAATCCCCGATACTGCTTTCAATTTTTCATATACAGAGTCATCTTGAACTACATTGTCCTCTGAAACTTAATCTGGCCGTTCCAGGTTATTTCTTCAGAAGGATTGGTGAGTCTGCTGAAGAAAGAACGAATCGGAAGACTAATAATTTACCGTAAGAGCCGACTGTAGCTGAGATAGAGTATTATTTATATTCATTATTAGGATATAAAATACAATTAACAAATATAATAATAAATATATATTAAACAAACTGACAATCTTCCGAAAAAGACAGTTAGAATCTGCAAAAACTAAGATAACTCACATTTACCTTTCTCCATATAATTCTGCCTTAGTACTATTCCAAATTTTGTGTGAGTTAGTTGTAGTGGACAGTTATTAGTTATTCTATCGAGAATATAACAGGCATAAAGAATTGTAAGTAATATTTCTATTTATTAAGATTTTTTTTTTACTCAGATGGCGTAGAAATGTATAGGTCTCCTGAAACTGCACATAGAGATATAAAAAAGATTTATTCAAATGAGTTATTCCGTTTATAATTCCAATGAATATAGAACCACTAAAAGAAGTTGGGCGAGATATTCCATTTATCTATTATCACCTAATGTATAGAATTCACTTTTTCTTTTTGCTATAATTATCAGGTGTAGTGTATTTAATATTATCAAATACCAAGTTGTCAATTGTCTGCTTTATAGGTTTCAGTAGATCTATTAACGAAGGACGAAATGTTATCTCGCCTTAAGTCATATCAACAATAAGCGAAGAAAGCTAATTGAGGTTGGTCAAGACGCCCCTAGCTGCTTTGATATGGAAAAGGAACTAAGGTTGGCTGGTTATTCTTAAACAACCACATGACTGGTTCTTTAACCCGAGCTGAATTCTCATTCATTTTCTTTTCATTCTGACCACGATCGTTGTTTTGAAGAAGTCAATGATGGAGAGTACGAGGAACTTAGAGAAATAGACTAGCTAGACCAAACCCAGAGGCAGTGGCCGGTGGTAGGACCGTAAATGCGAAAGGCTTTTTTTTTTTTTTTTTTTTTCCTCCCCATCCTTATATTTCTAACATTCGGAGTGGGACAGCATTTGTGTAGTACTCTGGGGTTGCGCATACAACTTCTACCAATATTTCATAATTTATCTTATTTCTAAATGGTTCAGGGGGAGGGGGTTCTGTTTAATTTTATGTTCTTGCATCCGTCCGGTGCTTCCTCTGCCTTGTCCATCCTGAAGTACATATTCTTCCGGTCGCCCACAAATGTCAGGTGGTCGAGCCCTTCCCAACATAAATGGGTCGAGGATACCACCTCCTTCCATCCATAGATGAACTCCTTGAAGAAAGGATAGTTCTCTTCTTCCATTAAATGAGGGAAGTCTAAGGAGGGATGGTTTCGAAAGGAAGGATGGTGCATGGAATTCCGCTTAAGCAGGATAGGGTGACATAGACAGAGAACCTAAAAAAAAGGGATAATCATGGATGGCACGTCATACTATAATAGTGTGACCTGAATCTGAAGCGTGTCTTCAGGTCTGCTCCTAAGAACTGAAGACTACAATATTTTGAAAAGCGTATTTGAAGGTTACGAGATTTGGACGACTCATCACCCTTTCCTATGATTTTGATTATGTTATTAAAATGTTTTTTGTCCAATTAAACTATTTTAATTGTATTCTTGTCAACATTTTTCAATAATTAGAAAAAAACATTTTTTGGATTATTATAATTAATTAAAAATTCACACATGTGTAATACCACATTAAACATTGGTAAGAATAACAATTCCCGGATAGATAAATATAATTCAGGTTATAGCATTGCGGATTGTAAGATGGACATGTAAGGTTGTAGGGTTAGTAACGAACGGATCCTCAAAATGTTAATAAACGCTGAACCGACGGGTAAACGTCCGAGGTGTAGACCGAAGAGTAGATGGGAGGATTGCTTAAAAAATGATTTAGTAGATTTGGGTTTGGAGGAGCCCCACTGAGAAAGATGTATGGAAAGAATGATTGGTGGTGTCAACATCGAACCTTGGGGTCGCTAAGTCATTATTACTATTATTGATTATAAATAAAATACTGATTTACATAACTATAATAAACCCCTATTTGGATTACCGAGTTGAGCACTAAACTATCGAATTCCTGTCGGATCCAATCCTTAATGCTCCCTACTTTGTCACATCTAAAATCGTATTTATTGTCCTCAATGTTACATATCTTGCCGATTTGGCCAGAACCTGATATAAAAACTTCTATGATAAACTCCTCATCAAAACTCGCTTGTTTGTAACTTGGCGCCTGAAAAGGAGATGGCCTTAAGCCTTCTACACTAGAAATGTTATCGGAGTTCTACCAATGGGTAGATTCTCCACAAGAATGTATCATACCATTTTGTTATAACTCACATCACATTTAATAGATTTATTTGTATTTATTACACTAGTAAATTTCAATAAATGGACTTTAAAAAATGTTGAAAGTTTCTGATCACATCAAACAACTATGGAAAAATCAAAAATATTTAATATTTTGAATCAAAATGTATAATCCCCATCTTTGATACGGATTTTAATATATATTGTATTCTTCAACCACATGTCAAAACGAATTAAAAATTCACACATATATGTAATACAACATTAAACATACATACAAATAAAAATGTCCCGTTCTTGTTGTTATCAAAGCCGCAGTGAGGGCTTTGCATCTAAATTGCAGCTATTCACGCATTCTTTTGCAAGTTGATGCAGTTCAGTTCTGCACATTTTTCCCAGAAAACAGCAAGCATCCTGCTAACTGTTATAAAATGAAAATTTTAATATTGAAAATACGAAACCGTTGCTTCCTGGGAAACTTACACTGCATAATGACAGCCGAGTCTAAATGACCCTCGTCACAGAATTCTATTTCTTCTTTTTGTTAATTTGCTCAAGTTTATTAACATATATTTGCGTGGCTTAGGAGACATATATCTGGCAGCTGTTCTATTCTGCACATATCAATGACTTGATAAGTACACAACTTTTATAAAAATATTCTCATATTCAAGTTCAAATACTTACGTTTTATTCGTCCGATTATATCTGCCTATTGCTTTATATTTTAACCTACAATGTGACATTTTTTTTTAAATTAATATAATTCATTTATTAATAAGTTATGTTTTGAAATGTTTATTTCTTGGCAGTAAAATATTTTTAAAATGTATTGGGTTATTAGATCACTAGTAAGGACTTCCGTTCGTTCCAGCGATAGTCTCGTTTCTATTGAACTCACTTCTTTTGAGGATAAAACCACGAGGAGTAGGCTTCATTCTCTGTGACGGATTATTGTAAAGAATCCAATAATGAATTGAATGGTTCCATTTCCACTGACAAGCCGTTCTAGTTAATAAGGTTCCTCCCTCAAATAAAAATAATCCGTTTGGGGGTTTGTTGATTGTTTGCTCTGGAGCGAGCATGAAAAAAAAACTATAAAATTTAAAAATATATTCTTATCATTTTATAAAATTTAAATACATTACATTTTTATTTTAATATTTGAAGGAGTGAATGTAACAAATCATTTTTTACAATGATTCCTGGTTGTAATTGAATTTGTAGCTTAAACCACTCAAAGTTTTTTTGTTTTTTTTTTTAAATAATTTATTTATTGATATTTACAACTGTATTCACATATATACAACAAGTAAATTTGCCGTAGGTGACATAGTAACGTGATAAAAACATGTGGAGAATCTACCCACTGATAGAACTCCAATAACAATTCTAGAGAAGAAGATCTCGGGGCCATCTTCTTTTCAGACGCCTAGGAGGATTATTAGGTAATGAAAGAGAAGCCAGGTTAGAAACAAGTGGATTTGGGTGATTGAGAAATTTTTTGGAAGGAACGATATCTGGTTCTGGTCAAATCGGCCACATATGGAATATTGAGGTCCTGATGGATGACTTGATTTGTGACAAAGTAAGGAGCATTAAGGATTTTAGGAAGGATTTTGGACTGTAAGGATTGGATTCTGGAGGAATTTGATGGTTTAGTGGAGCCCCAAAGCTCAACTCCGTATGTCCATATAGGCCTTATAATAGTCATGTAGATCAGTCTTTTGTAATGGATTGGCAATTTAGACCGTTTGTCTAGTAAATGTTGCAATAGTCGGAATCTACGAGCAGTTTCTTGTCTTTTTAGTCTTGTATGAGGATTCCATGTCAGTCGTTTATCGAGATGTAGTCCTAAGTAACGGATCTGTTCGACAGGAATGAGTGGGGTCCACTCAAAGTTAAAATATTTAATCAAGACCTTAAGATTCCAGAAGTTACCTTGGATCAAAAGATATATCAACATACACAGTCAATTAAGAACTTTACAATTAAGAAACTCATGGAATCTCACTTTCACAAAGGTTGATTTTTTTTTTCTTAAGGAGAAAATATTTCATTGATTTAATAACTGAATTTAAACCAATCATTTTATACTCTTTCAAGTCTTTTCAGGACTGAAGCCGTGTGTGATTAATTCTAAACGTTGGATGAAAGGAGACGGGGTATGGATGAATTAAAAAAGAACGGCAGGTGTGTGAGGGGCTTTGTTCTACCAGTTTTTAATTTTCTCCTTCTTTTCAGTCACGAAACCCAAGGGAAATAAAGAATAAAAATCATTGAGAATTTTAGAATTTTATACAACCACATATAATTGAAACGGACATCTTAGGCTTATACAATGATTTTAATTGAATGAATGATATTGTATTAGCTACAAATGTCGAAACGACACAACTTGTAAATGGACCCGTGGCAGGAATTTACCCCCGAACTAGCAAAAGAGGTCGTTTGTAGCCGACGGAGTTGAGAAGTTGCTTTGGCAACCTCGGAACTGCAGCGGCGTCGATTTTCATCAGGCCTGGGGGGATTGACGTTTATTTCGAAACGTTCCCACAGAATGAAAATTTTACCTCCTATTTTCCCCAAAGGGTTATAATAGATTTGTTACCTGTAGAAAACTCCCATATTTCAGAAATTACCAGGTGTAGATAATAATAGTATTAATAAAAAAACGTATCTTCATTACTTAATAATCGGGAATGTGCTACTGAATTACTTAATTGGGAGTGATGGGCACAGTACAGTTGTGCCAGATAATTATTCTGTTACACTGAAGCCGTGAGTCAACCCTGTGGGTTCTGGAGCTTTCCTGGAGTCCCCCCAGTCTTATGAAGCAGTTACCTTCAATTTGGACAAATCTTGCGACGGAGCGTGATTAAAAAATTATTTTAAAAAATATTTAAAAAAAATAATAACCGTTGTTCTGAAAAGGAAGCACAGCCTTCCAAAGTACTGAACCTATGACTGATGGTTGTAGTGTTTCACATGATTATTATTGCTACATAATAATTAAATTTCTATTGCTATAACATAGAAATGGGCATAGGACTAGAGTTATGTACTACCCATAATACTACGGCAAAGAACCATAGAGATATTTTCTCGTTATATAGGTTTTTTAAGGGTTTATATATGGATAGGAACAAAGACTGATTACTTATTAGTGGAAAAAGTAATAAGTAATAATAATGGAAGTTAATGTTACCAAATGAATTATGAAAAATATATAATAATATGTATATTTGTATGTTTGTGCTTTTTTTAAATTTATTTTTTTCATTAACTTCATATAAAAGCCTTTTTGTTTAAAGAATATAACTACTTAAAAGAAAGTTTGATGAACTTCAAGGTGTTAATTAAAATAATGAGAACTAGCCAGGTGATAGGGGCTTGAGAAAGCAGGAGATTGGAGGAGCTTGTTACTAGTCCAACAATATTATAAGCTGAGCACGGATTTTTATCAAGTGAAGTGCTCTACAGAAAGTAATAAAATATGCAATAAAAAATCAACAAAAATATGCATAATATAACCCAAACATGCAATCATTATAATTTTAATTTTATTCAGTGACTAAATATGTTTTTTGAAAAATTAAATAAACTATTAATTAAATTTTTAATATATTAATGTAGTTTAATGATTCAGCTAAATTAAGTTATATTGTTAAGTGATCCTTTATGTGTGACCAATCCCGAAACGTTGGTGTAATAAGATATATGTTTAGTGCAATTATAAAAAGGAAGTTTGCAGTTTTTACACCCAATTAATGTTCAAAAACAATTATCGAATGTACGGAAGTAAATTATATTTTTATTCAAAAGGTAATATGCAAAAACAGCCTTAATTTCTTCTATGCACATTAATTTTGGAAATATGATATACTTTATTTTTAATTATGATTTATTTAATTTTCAAATATTAATTATTTTATTTTAAATTCTAAAAATAGTAAAGATAGGAAACCACACGTTGATTCAGACTACTACAACACTTACTAGACAAACAGTCTAAACTACGTTCTTGGTCTTTTCTGACATGCAGGAGAAAGCTGTAATCTAGAGGTAACTAACCCATTCTAATCACCGTGGAGGGTCAAGTTTTCATTTAGTGGCACCACCACGAAATAAAAGCCTCTTCCTCTCCAAAGTCCGGATTCAAACCAGCGCCACTGCTGTTCTGAGGATGTTAAAACCCAAGCCTTACCTCCCTCGATTGAAAATCCGGGGCCGATTTGGCCAAAATCAGATATTATTCTTCCCATGATAATCCTCCTAACCGCCCAAATCCTTGCTTCTTCATTACCTGACAATCCTCCTAGTTTTCGGAAAAGAAGAAGTAATCAAGCATTTTTACTCTAGAACTGTTATTAGAGTTTTATCAATGGGTAGATTCTTCACAAGACTGTATTATGTCCTTGTACTATTTACTTGTATTTTTTTTTTTTTTTTAATCTAGTTGTAAATTGGAATAAATAAAAACAAAATTATTATTTTTTATTTAATTTCGTTTTTTATTTAATATGTGCCTATGGTATGTTCGAATACTTACAGCCTTGATAGTTAGGGGTGGATTGTAATATTTAAATAAAAGCTTAATAATTTTTTTAAAAAATTTGTTTTGAGGAACTAAAAGAAAAGAAATAAAAAGCTTTTCGCCTTTTCTAAATTTCTAATCAGTTTTATAACGTGAAAACGGTTTCAATATTTACACTAAACAGTTTGTTATTAACCGTAGTACGCTAACAGGTGTCAGGGGGACTATGCGCTAGGAGCGAGAAAGACCCATTGAGACCGCGCTAATTATCCACGAGGCTGCGGAGGCAGAAATAAGCGAAGGACGAAAAGAGAAAGAAGAAGGAGAAAATAAAAAGAAGAAGAAGAAAAAGGAGGCTGAAAAACAAAGTAGAGTAGGGCGGGGTGATTGTCCTCTCCGTCTGGTTCCTGACCTGCCGCACTCCGAAATAGCGAGGCCTCTCCCGCACCGAGTCTGCGTCAGTGTCGCTGTCTGCCTGCGTCCGTCTGCGTCTATTTGGGCCTGTCTAGTATTGGGCAGAGTTAGTAGCTCTAGGATAGTCCAACTAGCCAAGATAGGAATATCATCATTAGGATTTTTTTTTTTATTTTCGCCTGAAATAATTTTTTTTTTTTCAATAAGTTAGCAAAATAATTGTGACAGAATATTTTCAATTTTTAAAAATATTACTTCATAAAAAACTCTTTCAAGTAAATAGTAGTTCCTTAAAAATATCTAGGATACTGCAACAAGCCAAGATGGGAGAAATTAACTCGAGTGTTTTTATTTCATGTTTATATATCCTTTATCTGAAATTAATATTATTTATTTTAATGAATTTCACAATAACTGCAACTCAAAAATATTTATATTTTAAAGAAAGGGCTAATCTTTATAAAAACATATTTTATATGTTAAAAATTTGATTTAAAAACATTACTTGATAAAAAATTAAAAACTTCTATAGGCAATTGTTCCATAAAAAGATCAAGGAAAGGGCAACGAGCCAAAATGGAAAAATTACTATCCTAAGGATTTTTTATTTTTTGTTTACATAGTCTTTCATCCGAAATTAATATTACTTTTTTCAATAAATTCCACAATAACTGTTAATCAACATTTTTTATTTTTAAATGAACAATCGTTATGGATAATATTTAAAAAAAATTATATCAACATTATTTGATAAAAAACTAAAAACTTCTATTAAATAAAAAAATGGATTCTTAAACAGATTTATTGTTGTACAAAGAAGATGGAAAAAATTTCAGTGATTTTTTACTTTGTGTTTTATACATATCCTTTGATCCGAAGTTTTTTTTTAATAAATCACACAATAACTGCTACTCTAAAATGTTTATTAATGGAAAGGGATAATTGTTATGAAACATATTTTATTTTTTATAAATTTTATTTAAATACATTACTCGGGACAAAATTTCAAACTTTAGTTTAATAAAAATTGTTCGTTGATAAGATCAAGGATATTGAAATGAGCTTAGATGGAAAGATCATCTCTTGATGGGCTTGATATTGTTATTACATTTTTTTCAATAAATTCCAGAATAAATGTAACTCAATATTTTATTATTTAAATAACAAGAGAGGTTGTTTATAAAACATATTTTATTTGTTATAAATTTTAAATATAAACTTTAATAAACGAATATAAAAATTTGACTTAAAAAAACTTTAAATCTCTTTAAAATAAAAAAACATCTATAAAAAAAGAATTTAGTTTAATTTTATTTATTTTAAACAGACATAAAGTTGTTGAAATAATTAGGCTCTAATTCTTAAAATATTTATTTTGTTTTTACATAAATTTTATTTTCTTCATCTTGAATATAAATTATCTTATTATTATTTAGTCAGTTTTTTTTTTATATCGATTTAAATTTTTATTTATACATATTATATTTGTAATTTATGTATTTATTTTTTAAATTTTGTAAGTATTATTGTCATCATTTACATTTTCTTTAGTGAGCAAATATTATGAACATAATGTTATGAATGAATGCTTGGATCGCTGATAATTATTGCCCTTAATTATAGCACCTTGTAATATTATTATTCAATAGATACTTATTTTTAAATTAAAAACAAATCTTGAAATATAGTAATTACTTTGGAACTGCTAGAAATCGAAACATTTATACATATTTTGGAATAGGTTTAATTTTGACAGTTTCTCCCAAATTTTATTTAAATGGAAAATTACTTTTAGCTCCATTATTATTATTATTATGCTGAAAAATGTTTCATGGAAAAAATAATGATGTTCTTTCCTAAATGTTTACTGCTATTCAAATACAAAAAAACCGTCGTTTATTTGAGTGTTTGAAAATCCAAATAGATAGAAAAATAAAATTAGGGTTGTTCTGATTTTTTTTTTTAAAGATTCACTCAAAACTTATAATGCTAATATTTTACAATTTTTCACGACTGCCCGGTTACTCAGTCCATAGTTCATTAACGAGCATTTCAGACTGATAATTTGTTATGAGTGGCTATACGTAAATTTTTGAAAGTTGTATTTTACTGGAAATATTTACGGTCAAATATACCCGAATTATGAAATAAAATGCACAAATAGTAAATGCGTTTAATTTGAAAATAAATGTTTATTAACAATTTACTTTCATAATGAAAACTTATACCTACACTGCTTGAAAACAACAATTATAATCAAAATTCAGTTTTAATTATAAATATATATAATAAACTATAAATGATTAATCGTAACTGAATATGAAGGGGGTTGTCGGGCGGAGGGGGAGAAGGGTAGAGGGTGCAGAAGGAAAAAAATAGTTACCAATCCTTTTTTTGTGGACGTTTCGCCCTAATTTGCAAGGATTCATCAGGGTTAACATTTTGAAAAACAGCGCTATTTGTAGTTCCTTCTTGAGCCTTTTTTTTTGTGCCCTTCATTAAAATAGAAATACTACATCATACATATATAATACATGGAATGTATTATATATTCTTACTTGGTCGTCCGTAGCTCAGTGGTTAGGAGCATTCCTACCAATTTGAGATCTATTATTATTCACATGAAGCTATTTAATTTCAAATCCACTTTAATATTGTTATATAGGGATTTAAAATAAAATGTGCTAAATTAGATATTTTTGTAAGAATCCAAACATAAGTCCTAACAATCTCATGTCGATGCTAATATGACAGTTTCATATTTTTGTGAAATTCTTGGCAACCACGATTTTTCAATGGAATTATTGAATAGAATATCCTATCTTGTAAAATAATTCGTCAGTTATTATATTTCAAGTAATCGTTAATATATTAGTTGCTCAATATATAATAGAAACGTTTACATTATAAAACGTTCCACTAATTCAATCTTACTGAAAATCCATTCAACATATATATATAGAAAACTTTTTTAACTTACCTCCAGTCGGCTGTACTTAAACAAGGATACATCTAGTTCGTCCAATTTTAGCCATACCTTTCATCCATAATTTGAATATGAGAAAGTAAACAAGTGAAAGTACGAGAGGAAAATGGACTGTGAGATGATTATTCTCAATTTTTGTTATTACAGAGTGAGATGGGAGAGGCATGTTGTTATGGTTAGTTGGCAGGACCTTGGAGTGCCTCCTTGCAAATGAGCTCACAACGTCTGGCGTAAACCGATCCATCTCTGTATCTTATATATTTCTTCTTGTTTAGTCCAAGATGGATTATTTTATGCAAGGTTTTTTTATAATAAATTTTTATTTATGGGTTTGGAATTGTATTATTAAAATTTATTATTTATTATTATCATTAAAATTTATTATAGGAATCGTAAAAATACTTTGAAAATTAAATGATCCTTGTATTTGCCAACACGGCCTAAACGATAAGAGAAATTTGGGTTGCTAATTTGTATTTTCGAAATATGCTCACTATCAATGACACCCGGTGAGGCGACTAATTGTCATGTCACGCTAGACCTGACAACACAGACCAGATAACGGTCATGAGGTTCAGTTGATAACATCTCAAACAGTTCTCCTGCGACTCTTTTAGTTTTAAAATGGTTCTCTTATTATTTTTTTTTCATTAAATGGTTTATTAGCGTACTATTGTTATTAGATAAAAAATATTAAGTATATGAAGATAGTCCGTATGGTGGTCAAGGAAGGTATGAAAATAGTAAATATATTTATTAGTTACTAACATTTTGCCTTAGTTGCAAGGCTTCCCTGGCTGAGTCCAGGAATGTGTGAAAAAAAATTACCTTAATGAAGCCATGCAAAGTAGGGCGAAATGTTGGTTTCTAATAAATAATTTGACTGACATTTTTGCACTTTTCTACACCATCTTCCTATAATTAATTACATACGTACAATTAATAGCATTGCAATATAAAAAAAAAGATTAAATAGAAAACACAAACCACATTAGGCCCAAGTATTTTTATATATATATTAATAAAAATTATTTTATATATGGTTAAATTTCAGCGATGTTTCGGCCCTCGTTGACCAGCTTTACCTTCGCCCGAATCACAATAATTTACTTTAAAAAAATCTTTACTCAGATGTTTGTTTCCTGCAGTTATTTACGAGTTAGTCTCCTAGGAAGCATAAATTTGATATTTTGAGCATTTCCAAGCCACATTATAATTTATCAATTTCCAAACTCTTTTTATTAATTAGACCTCATATGGAAAACTTTTTTTTCACTGATCCGATTTATTAGTTCATTCAATTGAAAAAATAATTTAACAAACAATTCGTCATTCCCCGTTATTTTCGAAGCCTTATCTTCCCAATTGTCCTGAATAATTAATTTTTGAAGATGAATGGAGTTTTCTAATAAATAGACGCGCAAAGTGCCTAGGAATACATCCTAGGGTTTTAGAAAATACTCCTAAACAGAGGTGCGGAGTGTCGAATCTCCTTTTCTGGCAATATAGAATTTTGGTTGAAAGAAGGTGTGCTTCTGTTGGACGCTCTTTACTTTCCAGGCAGAAATTTTGCCAACGAGTAATATCAATCATATATTTTTTTGGGGGGAGTGGAGTGGGAGGATCACATCACTTGTTATTCTATTTTTTTTTAAATTGTTATTGGAGATTGAAGAGTATTGAAGTTTTTTTTTTTTCGTCACCTCTGATTGATCTAAAATAGTAATAAACTAATTATTATCACATTACAATTGAGAGAGAGGTTCTTAATCATATTCTTAAACAATATGAACCAATTTTTCTCATGAAATAAAACCTAAAAAAACTTGATAACGCTTATAAAATGTAATAATGACAACTATAAATAATTCTTTTTTGGACTTAAAAATGGTGAAATCTTGAAGATTAATTTGAATTTCGGGCCATAATTTATTATTCATAAATAATTGTATATTTCAAAACTTAACAGAATATGTTGCAACCCTACTGCTTCCTCAATTGAACTGGATAATGTAGTACAATTTGAAAATATATTCTATTGATTTTAAATTCGGAGTTTTTATATTAAATAAATATGCTATTTTCCCCCACTTAAGTTACAGTAATCTGTAATATAGATGGAGTCTTGGACATCACTTGTTATTGTATTTATTTTTAATTGTTATTGGAGATTGAAGAGTATTGAAGCTTTTTTTAATTTTCGTCACCTCTGATTGATCTAAAATATTAATAAACTAATTATTATCACATTACAATTGAGAGAGGGGTTCTTAATCATATTCTTAAACAATTAATAATGAAAAACATAGTATTTAGAAACATTGTGAAGCATGTGCATGCAAATTTAATATCATAGCATGTTGGTTGGTCAAAATGCGAAAAAAACAAAATATGTTATTTTAATTATTCCATTCTTCTAATTCGTGTAAATGGTACTACATAAGTGCTAACTAAATGGGACTAAAGAGGTGCGAAAAATATCCGTTTAAAAATGTTCATGTTATCCATATATCTGCCTGTCAATGATCGACATGAACAATAAAGATAAATCTGGCCAAGAGAAATAGTACTTATAAAGTGATATACTTTGGCTTTAATCTGATTGTGATAAAGATTTAGACATATTTCTCTCACGATATCCGTGAGATATCTGTATAACATTTGTTGGTTGAAGACAATATGTTGTCGGGTATCCAGGTACACGGAAACCCATACTTGTTATGTCAGGAAAATGATCTTGTTTGATAATTTTCCCTGCGGATATTTTTTTGTTGGGCAGAGCAGAATGCTACATTGTTTCTAAATTTTCAATTTTCTTTAGAAATTTTTAAAAAACATCACTTAGCTTTCAGCCATACTTTACCATTACCTCTTTCCCTCATGGAATAAAACCCAATAACGCTTATAAAATGTAATAATGGCAACAAAAAATAATTCTTTTTTGGACTTAAAAATGGTGAAATCTTAAAGATTAATTTGAATTTCGGACCATAATTTATTCATAAATAATTGTATATTTAAATACTTAACAGAATATGTTTCAACTCAACTGCTTCCTCAATTGAACTGGATAATGTAGTTCAATTTCAAAATATATTCTATTGATTTTAAATTCGGAGTTTTTATATTAAAAAAATATGCTATTTTTCCCCACTTAACTTACAGTAATCTGTAATACAGATGGAGTCTTGGCCATGCTTTCTAAGCAATTTCTTGGGTTTTTCCAGTTTTCTATCAGCTTTCATGGAAAATTCACTTGCTGCTCGACCAGGAATCAAACAGTCTGTTATCCCACTCGAATACGATATCTCTTCCATTTACCTGGATCTCACAGCTGTTGAGCAAATAACGATAATAGACAATCAGCCTCACGATTCGTTTACGGTAGACTGAACCGGTCGATCGCATCTGACTCAACTAAGTCCTCATTGGGAAAATACTGCGTTAAGTGAATCGTTACAGAAGTAAACCATTCTATAAGAGCAGTTGAGTAAATATGTGTGTGTATATATATATTTGCCATATTGCAATAGGATATAATTTTATAGTTAGATATATTAAATTTATACTTAGATATAATCAATTATATATATTTATTGATTAAGTTTTGATTAAATTATTTAATATTTATTTTATAAAAATATACAGGCATACAAACCTAAAATAAGACTAATATTTTTATATAAATATTATAGCAAGAATTTTGCTGTTATAATAATATTAAGAAGAAAGAAAAAGTTTAAATAATTAATATCTTTATAGTCCAAATTTCAGAAAATGTGTTGTGGTTTAGCGCCAGAAATTTGAAATAAGTTTTTCTAAACTTGCCATCATTTTTGGACCTAATTCTTTCGATGTGGTGTTAATTTTCTAATTGTTTTTTATTTTCAACATTTTTTCAATGAAGTACTAATTTAAAATCAGTTAAAAATAGCTTCAAATCAATTAGAAAAAAAAAATCCATGATTTTGATTTATTTTGGTATTTGTATTTCAAGATTGAATGTATATAAAGTTAGGAAAAAGAAAATTCTTTTTTCTTTTTTATTATTTAAAAAAAAAATGTATTTCGGTTTATTCGTTATTATGTTATTTGACTTTCATTTAAAGAGATATTG
>NW_027115275.1:1137772-1142682 GCF_000696795.3 Halyomorpha halys | reverse complement strand
TTTGATAAATCATGAAGTCAAAACAATGAAACTAAAATAACTTTAAGAAAACAAAAGTAAAGACCAGTTAAAGGATTAATGTATTTTTTATTTATATTAAAGTTATATGTTTTTAATGTTGCCTGTAACTGAATCAAAAATGCAGAATAAAAAAAAAAAATCCAAAATCATTACTCTATATTTTTTTTTTTGAGTTGGCATCGAAAGGTTGAGTGATGGAAGACGATAATAATTAAAGAGAATTAAAAACGGAAGTTAATAATTTACTTCCTAATTTTTAAATTAAATCAGTTTGATTTCAATATATTTCCAGATTTATTACTTTTATGAATTACTTATGTATAAATAAACATATATATGTGGGAGTGGGTAGCTTGTTGCAGATAATTTTTATCTGTTACCTGTAGCTGTTGAGTCAGCCCTGTGGGTTTGGGAGCCCTCCGGGGTCCTCCCAGCTTCATAAAGTGGGCACAATTAATTGATTATAAATTTGACGGTCCAGCAGGATTTTGACGAAATCACCCCCTTGCACACCCTTTACTAAAGTATTTACTTACAAAGAGCACTCCTGACTCTTCATGCAAAACAGAAGAAAAAATTAACTATTTTATATAAAAATAATAAATAAATAAGCTCAGGCTAGTCAATTTTTAAATACATGTAAGTATGCTAAATTGTTATATTTTATTACCTTTTAAATTTTGTATTATTCCAACTTGTTATATAATAAGCCTATCTGTATAAAAAAATAACCTACTACTAAAACTGATTAGGTCTTTATTTATAACTGTATATACTTACAGACTCATATAATCTGTTAGCTGACGTTTACCAAATGAAAACTGGTTATGAAACGTCATTATGGAAAATATTATTTTTAATCTATAATCAGGTATATTATCCTGCATTTTATTTGAAAAAATATGTATTTATATTTGGTATATACGCTTTAAAATTTGAGAAGAGCTGGGAGAGGAATTTGGCTGACTGTTGGGTAGGTCCAGGACGCAGCTGTGGACCGCTGACAAGCCGTCGTCCTTGCCAAAATTCGCGGCCCACACGCCATGTCCTTGAAGACCTACCTCAACATGCAATCCATGTCTAAAATATCATGGTCTGGTGGTTTTCGGTATAACACTAATTTATTCTGGCTTTAATCCTTCTTATGTACATTCTCATTTACATATTGAGTTAGAATTAAGGTAGACAGTACGCCTTGTAATACCATAACTCATAACTATATTACTTTAATAAATAAGCAAAATTCGAGCTATTAAATCAATATATTGTAATAATGGTGATTATTAATATTCTGAATTCATTAATCAGTTTATTATTTCTCTCCTTCGATCACATTAAATAGTACATATTAGGGAAATCAATGAACATAAATTAAGGTATACAGACAGACCTTACATTATTCATTGAACACTATAGAAACTTTGGCACCAATAAACTGATAAGTCGCTAACTATAGTAACATAAATGATAACAGCTAACTTCGCTGTGTAATCGTTAATAGTTGTCCAATTTAGTTTATTTTTTTCTCCTTTGAGATAATTTATTTATCCATCATTTTGAAAAAAATCGAAAAATAATTTTTTTTTTAAATTTCATCCGGCTTGTGCCCTTTGGTGGAGTTTATGAAGCCCTAAACCACTACCGATTTTGTGTAGATGATTCGTGTTGAAGTTAATTCTATTTTTTACTAAATAATTCAAAACATTATCCAAATTATAGTCTCAAAACTTTTATTGTTTTTACACGTCCAACGTTTCGGCCAATTCGGCCATCTTCAGGGACAATCTTAATTCACTATGAAACATATTATTTAATATTTTTCCAAACACTTCATACAGGCTATTCTGCCCAGGTCAAAACATTTTTATCTAATAAGTCAAATATCCATTAAAATTCACAGTCAAAAATATTTTTCATTTTACCACTATCATACACTTTTATTACAACCTTAATTCTATTTTTTTTATTTAAAAAAAAAATCAAAGGCAAAAGTAAGGCAAAAATGAGAAAGAAACTAGATCTAATTAAACAGATTATAATCAGAAATATAAAATTAAACATTTGAAAAGTTTTTCTTTATTTGAAACTAATATTTCGCCCTTACAAACGCCATTAAATGACAATGAAGGTTAAAAGCAGATACAGATACAATCAATCACAAAATAGAATTAACTTCATCATGACTCATCCAATCTACACCATACTTCACAGTGGTTTAGGGATAACCTATAAACTGCACCAAAGGGCACAAACTGGGTCTAATTAAACAAGTTAAAACCGGAGATATAAAATTAAAGGTTGACAAGTTTTTCTTCATTTGAAACTAATATTTCGCCCTTATATGGGCATTAAATACAACAATTTGTTAACATAGAAACTGGATAAAATGCAGGGGAGTTACAATTATATGAACAATAGTCACCGGAATAAAAAAAATCCTTTCAATAAATGCAGATGAATAATTTCTAATTTTTATTTTGTTTGAAAAATGGTATTTGAGGATTCCAAACGACAATAAAAACGAATATGATCGCATGTACATAATCGCATGAACGGTAGTCATAAATATATTAGATATCTTACTATTTTACTTCAATAACTAAAACCAAAATTTCTTTGTATTTTACTAATAATAATTATTATTATTACTCCGATTTCATTAATCATTTAATTATTTCTACATTTGTGTCACATTTTTAACCAAATTAGGGAAATCAATGAACAGTAATTAATGGTCCATTGATTACCTGATACCTTTGAAATGTAAAATAAACTTACACCGCTTTTTAGGAAAATGAGTCACAGTATATCCCTACAGATTGTGCCAGTCGAGGAGAGAAAAAAATCACTACTTTACGGTCCAGAAGAGGAAAACTGTTTGAAAACTGAGGAAAAACTTCTCCAGGTCTAGTATATAAATATTTTGACAGTTTAATTTATTAATTAATTGATTGATGCTATTGCATTCTTTACTTGGTCCTTAATCAATGTAATCACTACTATTTCCCAAATCTCGGGAAAGTAATGTGAAATTAACGGATTTTGTTTATTATTTTTCTTCTAACTTAATATTATTATTAATTAGTTTCTTATTAAATCATCTTGGTAATTGTATTTGTTTATTTTTCAATTTTATCGGTTGGTATTTAATTTTTATTAAAATAATAGGTTGGTATTCTTGCCGGAAATAATCCTATAAAATAAATTAATCTTAAATTTTCTGAATTAATAGCAGACCTGAATAAATAATTTCAATAAAAAATAAAATTTAAAAAACAACCTGTAACAACGCTACATCTGACATTTATGCACAAAAATAAGACAACATCTGTCAAGTATAAAGAACGGTTGTCCCGTCTTCTGGAAAATATTCCGTATTATTTTTTAATATACACAGATGGTTCCAAATCCGAAAGCTCGACCGCCTCATCTTTCGTCACTCTCAATTCAACTTACAAGTTTAAATTACATAAGTTATGCTCAGTATACACCGCCGAATTCCACGCGACAGCATCAGCCCTCAATTTTTGCTTTTCAATAATTCAGAAGACTATTGTAATAATCTCAGATTCGTTGAGCTCTCTAAAAAGTTTGAGAAACATGTACCCCGAACATCCACTCATCATAAGAATTCAATCTTTTCTTCTAAAATTATCACAAGGTAAATCCATTATTTTCATATGGGCTACAAGCCACATTGGCATTGTTGGTAACGAGCTCGCAGACAAAGCTGCCAGAGAGGCACTCACGCTCCCTGGCCGAGGCACCGCCGTTCTTACCCCATCAGAACTCAGTATACCCCTTAAATTACAAATATTAGAAAAATGGCAGGCCAAGTGGGATGAAAGCTCTCTGAGTAAATTAAAAGAAATAAAACGATCAGTGAAACCATAGTCAACATCTTACCGCAACAGCCGCAGGGAGGAAGTTGCTCTAACCCGCTTGAGAATAGGTCATACTCTCCTCACGCATTCTCACCTGATCAGAAAACTGCCACCTATAACGTGCAAATATTGTCAGTCCATTCTTACGATTATACATATTTTTGAAGAATGTACTCCCTCTTTGCCAATAATCAACAGGATAGGACTGACCCCAAATTTATCAGAAGCTCTCACAGATGAGGAAGCTAAAATTACATTAGTGTTTCAATTTTTAAAAGCACACCGCCTTATTTATAAATTATAACTCCTCTTCGATTTTTATTTTTTTTATTTATTTATTTTTTTTTTTTTCTTTTACTTTTATCATGCCATAGGCGTTGATGACCAGAGGGTTTTACGCCTTTTAGCAACAATCAACAACAACAATGTTAAAAAATATATCATTATATCCTAAAATTGATCCCAAAATTCTAACATTCTTTCTAGAATCCTTACATTGTTACTAAAATTCTGAAACTGATTTTGTAAACTAATCAATTTGAGCATTCATATGGCCATTGATCAATTGATGAATTAATAAATAAAAAAATACTCGAGGTACTATTTAATGCACATAGCTTGTCTTTATTTTTTATTTATTGATTTAAATACCTATTATATTAATTTTCTTGAAACGGAGTTATCATCAATCGAAACAATTAGAATCGAGTAAAAAATCAGTAAATATACGTATTAAAATTGAAAACCAAATAATAATTTATTTTGTCATGTCGGATGTAAGAAATTTATTTTAAAATTAAATGTCTTTAGAATCAAAAATCTTACGTATTTAGAAAAAAAAGAAGAATTTAATTGCAAATAAATTATATAAAATTGAGGAGTTATGACGTAAAACATGGCCACTGACGATATGAAAACTTTTACAATGTTTTTCGTTCAAATAAGAATCACTTACCATAACTTAATATCAAAATTATTTTATTAAAAAAATATATATAAATTTTG
>NW_027115275.1:1129517-1137722 GCF_000696795.3 Halyomorpha halys | reverse complement strand
AGAATCGTTACAAAATTTATATATATTAAAAAAACCCATCAATGCCAAAAAAAAATCAGTTTCCGTGTTTTACGAACAGACGATCGAATGCCTCAATTATTTTTAAATAAAAAAAAAATCTCTTGTAAAGAAGTGATCCACATATTCATAATATTGCTCTTTTAAATATGCTTCTTTATATGCAACATAAGAAATATGCATTTTGATCCGCAGGACCGTTAGGATGTTTACCATTATACTTTCCCACCTAACAGCCTATTTGCATGTTCTTAATAACAGTGCATCATTTTCATGCTTAAAATGCAATGTATAACTCAAAGATGTTTAAAAAAATCAGGAAATTTAAATTTATTATTAATTGATTATTCTCAAATAAATTACTCATGTAGTTTTTTTTTCACAAAAATGATGTCGTAATTATCCAAAATAAGATTAAACATATGCCTAATATTTTTTTAGGTTTAAAACATGAGTAGTATAAAATTATTTACAATTTTTCCCCTTTGAAATACTAAAATACGACATTAACCGTCTTTATTATTGATTGAGACAAATATAACCAGTCAGTCATGCTAGCAGTATTTGCACCAAGTAGTTTTGTTGGTTTATTGCTGAAGACTTTGAATGAATACTCTAAAATTTAAGTAATTGACCTAAGTAAAAATAAGTTCTACCAAATATACTTGTATCATAATCATAAAAAGTTTTAGTCAATAGGTCCCTTTAAATGTGGGTCAAATAGGTGTACCGTGCACTGTGAGGGCCCATACCTCCCTTATAGATTTGAAAACAACTTTGGTTAATCTTAATATTTGTTAATTTAGTTAAAGAAGTAAACTTTATAGTATTTAAATAACAATATAATGTAATATTTGAAAAGTTACACACTTACAAAAAAGAATATTATACATTTACTACAGATATTTTTCCTGATTTTTCATTAGCAAAATTTTTTCACCAAAGTTATTTGTCTATCCATATTAGTGAAAAACTGTTGAATCAATCGGAATTCAAAACTCAATTTTGTTTCGTTTTAATTAAATAAAAAATAAAACGAATTTAATAGGTGGAACTTAGTTAATGAAGTTTTACCATCATTGATATAGTATAACAGGGCTTAAAAGCCGAATTTTCCGAAATTATTTTTCTAAAGTAACTTCAATTTTGTTTATTTGAGAAAAAAAAAACAGTTTTAATTGTTAGCAATGATAAACAATCGATAAATATAAAATATAAAGGAATAATATGAATAACTAAAGGAGAAAAAACGAAAAGTATATACATCCGATTTGCCAGATTTTACACGATTGAATTACTGCTTTGCTATCTTTTGCTAAACTCGTGTATTATTGGCAAGTTCAAAATTTATAGTTACCCCTACCTCGAGGAGTTAAAATACATATTTTTATAGCAACATAAATATAAAAGTTTTTTATGGTCAACAAACGTAGAGATTGGTCTGCCATAAAGATTTTTTTTTTTACTTTTTATATCTGCCTTAACTAAATATAAATATTGCTTACAACTAATAGGACCCTCCTTACATGTTATGTGAAAGTAAAAAGTTTTAAATGTCTCTGAATTAACCAGATATCTTAATTTTTATATTAATTAATTATACTGTTGTGTAATAGATTAATTATATTAGTATATTATAATAAATTACATTATATTACTATTAATTAAATATATTAGTATGATGATTATGTATATTAAGTTAATATTTCTAATTGTCTGTTAATTAATGAAGAAAGTATATTAAATATTAGTCTACTTCATATGATCTGATTGTAATTAATTAATCATTATTCTGAAATCTCTATACTTCGCCTCAACTAAGTTAGCTATGCATAGATGGAATAAACCATATTAATACTAAATTTAATACATAAATCACATGGTCTAGTAGTTGTAATATATAATATACAATACATAAATCACATGGTCTATTAGTTGTAATATATTATCTACTAGAGTCTTTAATTAGATTTGAAATTCTACCAGCCAAAATTACAAAATTCAAGCACGGTTTAAATTAAATGAAGTCAGGAAGCAGTTCATCCACGGACACGCATAAACTATCTTGGCTACTCTGCTTGTATTTCTTCGTGTCCCAATTAACCATTAATAGATAATTTACCAAATAATAATCGTGTATTACCAATATATAACGGACTCTGTGGCAGTTAAGCCGTAAGAACTGCTACCGAAGATCCCCTATTTCCCCCACACTCTGCTATGCTTTAGTCAGATTTAGGAAAATACTTTGTGAAAGTTAATTCCCTATCGGGAGGGGAGACCTCTTCGATTGTGAATAAGTTTTTTTGTTATGAAATAGATAACAATAACAAAAAATCCCGTCAACTCTCTCCCTTTCGTCTTGCCATTTTATTTCTGGATGACCTGCGAAAATAATGTATTACGTTCGTTTCTGTTCTTCGCCTTGCAATAATGTTCTCTTACGAAATTTATAATAAATATAGTTTGCAATATGAGTTAGTCTGCATCGCCCCAAACACCAACAGTTAATTTCAAGCGAAAAATATTTTTCCAAAAATTCCTGTGTGATAATCACATCGTTGTGACAACTGTGAAATATATAATGAGAAGAAACAATTTTTTTATATTCGCTTTAATGAAGGAAGAATATGAAAGTGTGAAAGTATCTAAACCTGGCCACTGACGATCATTCTTAACAACCACTTCACAACAAATGGAACATGAAATAATTATAGGTATGAATTTTTAGGAGGAATGCAGAGCTGATCCCAACGACTTCAATAGTTTTCAGGAAGTGCTAAACTAATAATGATAATAAAAAAAAAATAATCGTATTCTGCCTTCAGATCAGAAATTAATTAATTTAGTTTTATCACTGACGATTTGGAGACTCTGCCTCCCCTTATTTAGCATCAAAAATTTAATATTTTCTTTTTTAATTAAGCTTTTCTACAATTGCATGTTATGAAAAAAAAACCGTTTCTAATTGTTTAATAGAAAAAAGTCAAAAAAATAATTTTTTAAACATTGCTTACTTACCTTATCTGCCCCAGTGTATTATTGGGCTAGTCATAAATATTTTATTACCAGCTTTTAACCTGTACAATCAAGTTAGTCCAATGACTAAATTTATAAAAGGATCGAAGACCAAAGTTTAATTTCAGACTTTGGAGGGGGAGAGGTTAGAGGGTCAATTAGTAAGCAAACTTATGGTGAATTAGCAAAATTATGTTTTAAAAAAATGTATTTGTTTGAGTTTTATAAAACAATTAGAAATGGAAATTTGTTCTGCATAGCCATTCTATGGGACATCTAACTAGCAATTCAATGTCGTTTTAATTGTCAACTGTAATTTATTTTATATATGCAAAAATATGTTCTGAAATTACCAAACCATTAATCATTATTCAGAAACCTCTATACTTCGCCTCAACTAAGTTAGCAATGGATAGGTGAAATAAACCATATTAATGCATAAATCACATGGACTATTAGTTGTTAATAAGATCGAAACATACTGCCAAACTTTCTTATAAATGGTATATGATTTGGTGACCAGAACACTATACTTTCAGTTACCAATATATAGAACTAATAGTAAGGGGGAAGTGTTGCGATGGCCTTACAATAAGATAAAATAGGGACTAGTAGGGGACAAAACCCAAAATGGAAAATTACACTATTCTTAACGGCATTTTAAAAAGTGGGAGAATGTATCTTCTAAAAAAAAAACATCATCAATGCTTAAAGTTTTAGGTCATAATATAAAACTATTTCCTTAGTTAATATAATATGTACCATTTGTAAAAAAAAGGCTTAACCATTTTTACTTTAAAATATATTGCAATCATTCAAAATTTTTAGCTTTAATTTTTGAAGGAAATATACGTTTAAATGTCTCCTGAGTTCAAATAACCTAATCCCAAAACGGTCGTAGTGTGGGAACAGCCAAGCTCAAAATTGCAATGTCATACAAAACTTAAATCATATAGTTAGGTATGCCTGGAGTTACAACATTTTAGTTAAAATCGACCAATCGAAACTGCAATAATAAATTTAACATTACTTTATGATTTTCTCAAAAACGGCCTTTACGATTTTGATTAAATTCGCTAAACCAATGCACAATAAGTAGGCTTCAATACAGATGGGTCATATCCTAAATCAAACAGTCTAATAGGGCTTAAAAACATCTTCATCTAAAATAACTAAAAAAAAAAAATCAGTTCTCATTGTTAGGACTAAATAGAAAATAAATAAGGATATTATGAATAACTAAAGGATAAAAAAATTACAATATATTCGAACGGGAAATACCAAGACCCCGAAGAACTTACTCTATTGCATTACTGCTATATTATCTTTTGTTAAACTGTTTTATTCTTTGCAGGAACAATATTTTTTATTTTTTCATTTATTTAATGAAATTTACAACAGCACAACTTTGATTATTGCTGTGTGGTTTACGGGGATGCCTCTGGGGATCTCGAAGCAAAATTAATACGGTTAATTAATTGCTTTGTAGGATTCATCTTTGGGGTCCCCAGGGACGCCTCTGTCACCCGATTTTATGAAGAGTTGAAGTGGCTTTACCCCTACTTCCGTCGTAAATATTTTCTTGTTTTTTCCCTCTACCAAGTTATCCAATTCCTCCGTCCATCGTACATATCTGTTATCCTACAATTTAAATCCTCAGTGCATTCCTTCAATACCCCCTCTCGGCCTTCAGACTCATATGTAATTGCCCATCGAATCGCAGTCTTTGGTAGATCTATCTTCGTCCGTTCCTCTTCCCTATGAGATTCTATTCCCTCCTTCATTCCTAGTTCTAATACCTTTCCAACCTTCAAATCCCGTGTCTTCGACCACCTTCTGTCCAGCCAATTCCGGACGATTAAAATTAAAAGTTTTAAATAAGGTTTATATATTTTCTGTACTTAATGTTTCAGATTTTTGTTTATACTTGTAAATATATATATACTAGGAGAAATTGTTTCTTTTAATTTATTTATTTTTAGTTTAATCGTATTTGTTTTTTTTCTTTTTATTTACTATCAGATGTTAGTCACCTTATGTTTTATGATTATGACATATGGTTTTATTTTATTTATTCTAATGTTATTTTATATATTCTGGTAATTATTGTTGTTCATTTTTGTCTTTTTAAATTTATTATTTTCATTGTACTTTATGGCGTTTTATAATTTCATTTTTATTTTGTATTTTACTCTAAGGCTCTAAAGCTTAATTTGGACGCCTATATAGTATTCTAAAGGGATAAATCCCAGAATAAATAAAGAATATTGTTCATATTATTATTATTACAAAATAAAATTCAGTAATTGAATTTAATGAAAGTTTCAAAACACTTGATAATCTTGGGAAAGAACCACCCTTTGATGGTACTTCAATCATTAATTTAAATTAGAAGGTCCCGTAGCCATCTTCTTTTCAGATGTGTCGGAGGATTATCAGGGACTCTTGAGTCTAAGAACTAATGGATTAGGATGAGTAAGGAGTTTGGAATGAAAAGACGCATATCTGTTTTGGGCCAAATTGGCAACGAAAAGGATGTTGAGATCTTTATAGATTAGTTTATTTGTAGCATAATAAGGAGCATGAAGGATTTTACGGAGAACAAAATTTATATTTGTACATAATAAATCATAAGTTCTCATTGTTAGCAATGTTAAACAGTGGATAAATACAAAATCTTAAAAAATTGAGGAAAGGAGAAAAAATAAAGAAATTAATTCGAATCTGAGATCGGACAGTCTCAGAGTTTAGAGACTGCCCGATCTCCAAAAATCACATACATGTGTGTACATACACATATGTTGAAATGTATGTATATATTCATCTGAAAACATGTTTTGTTATACTGTTGTTTGCTGGTTTTTACAAAGTTAATATTATACGAAGTTGTGTAATGCTCGCACTGCACCAGATTCGTTTTGCATATGGAGGTAACAATTAAAACGACATCGCATTGCTAGTTGGTTCCTTCCATAAAATGAAGTAGTATGGTTGCACTTGACAATATTCAGTTAATTATTTGAGCTGCTGTGCGCGGTAGGTATAAAAACGAACCGCTTTGAAGGTTGAAGTTCACTTCCCTGGAAGGACTTTGCCAAGAAGATAACTGAAGGAATAATGAAGAGGGGCAAATGATTATTAGGACGGGGGGGGGAGGCTCACATGGGCCTCAGGATGCCGCGAGGATATTAAAAAACTTTGTTTTACTCCGGAAGAGAAAACTTCTTTTCTCAACTTATTTATTCTCTTTCCTCGGAGCGGACTTGGCGATGGAGTTGTAGTTTTTATCTGCGCTGTTTTAGGCGAGCGTTCTTCGACTCCAAGCTCGATGCATCGATTGTCATAAAAGGAAAATGGTCCCTGTATTCTTTTCATTGAACGACTTCTGTTCCTTCTCTGTTTAAGAAATATTGTCGAAAATAATAAATGTTTTTTTAAAAAGTAAAAATAAATTAATTGTTAAACATAAATTATTCTACAACTAACCCGAATATGAACTTTCTGATTGGTTGTCAATTCAGTGAAGGATATGTAAATACGCCATTTTTTTTAAAAAGTTTGCTATGACGTAATGCAAATGATTGTTATTATAGTTGACTGCATTAATATGAAAATTATTTTTTTGGTTTTGAATTCAAAGGGATCAAAAAAATATATTATTAATTACAAAGTTTTTCCAAACAGTAGCAACACTTCCTTGTTTATTAGATTTGGTATAATAGCCTGCAATAATTTTTATAAATTAATGTTGAGGCTGTGAAATCAATATTAAGAATGTCCTTGAAGATAGCTGGATTGGCCAAAACGTTGAACATGTAACATACGCTAATAAAGAAATGTTGATACTTTTTTGGATAACCTTTGTTATTAATAATAAAACTACCTGATCCCGAACAAAATAATATAACAGAATACAAAAAAATTATTTCAGTTTGGGTCCTATTCTCAGGCCCCCAACTCCGACCACGAAGGTCAATACAGAACGGAAAAAAATACTTGCGTGGTGGGCATGTCTTTTACTTAAAACATATTTTAAGATAAAATTAGACTTATGAATTTTAAAACAGCTATTCTTTATTCAGGATGAAAATATGTTTTATACATAGGTAAGTAAAAGTAAAAATAAAATTAGACTACCGACTTAGTATCCATGGAAATTAGTAAATTTTTGATTATCAAATTCTTTCAACTTTTATTTGTATTCATTATTTATTAATACCAAAACTAAGAAATTATTATCTTCTTTTCAAGTAAAAACAATTAAAGGCGCTTAAAAACTTGTTATTTATTCCCTAAATAAATAAATTAGGACTTTTTTTTTAGTGACAAACGTTTATTTTTGGTTGATTTAAAAATTCATATTTGAGGGTTTCTCGAGGTGAAAATAAGAACAATAATGCAATAATTTAACAAAAGATAAGGAACGATGTAGAGCTTCCTGAATACAATCGGAAGAGATCAGGCCATCTCGGCTTTTTCCGATCCTAATTCCTGTTTCTACTTTACCTTTTTCTCTCCTTTGAATATTTATTCAATTCTTCATTTATCCAATGTTTATCATTGCTAAAAATAATAATTCATAAAAAAAAATAATAATAAAAAATTCAAATAATAAAGAATTGTTAAAAAATTGTTAAAAAATCATCATTTAAGCCCATTTAAACTCTATTAAGAATAACATTTAACTGGCATCCAATCCTATTTAATTTTACACTGATTTACTGATTTTAATCAAAGCTATTTTTGCGAAAATCCTTAAGTAATGTTAAAGCAATTCTTGTACTTTTATTTAGTTCGTTCGATTTTAATTAAAACTTATAATATTCCAGGCATACATATGCCATTACTTTTAGATTTAGGTTATGTATGACATTACGTTTTTGAGCTGGGCTGTTTACACACAATGATCATTTTGGGTTTCTTTGTTATTCCGACTCAGGTGACCATTAATAGTTTATTTCTGTCAAAAATTTTTCACGATTATGATATTTTTCCGTATTATATATATCATATATAGGTAAGTGAAAGTCATAATAAGGCTGATCGTGTAGCAGCAATTTTTTTATTTTATTTTTTTTTTTATAAATTGAAACTCTTAATTTGGAAAGTAGTTTAAAATGACACTTCTGGTCTGTCATCGAAAAAGTTTTTTTTTTTTTTTTTTTTTTT
>NW_027115275.1:1122355-1128371 GCF_000696795.3 Halyomorpha halys | reverse complement strand
ATGTCGCCAGGAATCGAAAAAGTAACTGTAACATTGCAGGTATACTTACTTATACCTTAATTATTTAATTCTATTTTCCTACGACTGTTCATTTTTGTATAAGCTCGCTATATCATTTAACAAGATTTTTTTTTGGACTCAAGCGACTTCAAAACTTGTATTTTAGTCAGAAACTGGAATTCGAATTTTTGTACCCTAGCAATACTTCCACTTAGTATATATTCAATATATCGTAAAAATCAATAATTATTAAAACATATAAGTTAGTGTAATGTCAAGGCGGCTATAAAACTGTGTTGGTTGGTTGCCAATTCAGTGAAGGAAACATAAATACAGCTATACTTTCAAAAAGTTTGTTCCTAATGCAATCCTTCTTATTTATGTTGTATGTAATAGATAATTGACTGATTAAATTTAGGTTTGGATTTATTGGATACCAAAGAATAAAAGCTTGTTGGAGTCGACTTAAGATACGACTCCAAGGATAACTCTGAATCGCCTTATCTAAATCAGGTTCTCTAAATTTTCCATAGATAGTAATACATTCCGTTTTCGTAAAAAAATATTATATATTTATCAAACTATAAACGGTTTTTGCCAGGTCACATTTTCTTGATGATTGGTTTGTTCAGTCTTTCCTATTTAACTGCGTAAAATTTCCTTGGTCATCAAAGCCATTTATTTAATTTATTATTATTTATTTATATCTGGTATATCTATATATTTTTGATCATATTTCCGCTGTTTTATTGTGTGTTCTTAATGATTTAGATACTGATTCAATCGTGCTATTACCGTTTCTGATCATTGTTGATATAGGGAGGATTAATTTTAAAATATTGGAGTGTGATGTGAACTATGGGCATTCCTGAAAGACGTGACTAATTTTTATATGATTTTTGTGACATTTCGGAGGCGCTTGTCTTGTGATGTAGGGATGAGTAAGTATCATGTGGCCTATTCTCAGGCGTCATTTCGACGTTCTCTCTGCGGAATTTACAACTGGAGGTATCCCGGGGCTTGTTTTCTTTTTTCTTTATACTTTTTACTTTATTGTCAGGGCTTTTATTCCTCATAGATTGTCATCCATCAAAATTTTCTTATCGAGGGGTTTGATTATTTCTGATGGAGTTGAAATTGTTTAGGGAATCTGTAATTCCATAGCTATTGTATTGAGCTCAATAGTAAATATGTTACATAGTTTAATTTTTTACGTTGAATGTTTGTTCACGAAAGAGATGCTAATGGTTCTGATTTAGACTAGTCTTGAGTTAAGGCTTCTAGTACGTCTTGAAGAAGACGAGAACAGTGTGCTTTATATTCAGATAATTCGGTATTAATTTTAGGATATTTAAAGAGATCTAGAATTGTTTCAGGAAGTAAGTGGTGTCTAGTGTGGATGGTTATTTTCAGATATGCCAATGGTTGTCTTTTTGAGAAAATAGGTGACCCAGGAGATTCTTTGTGATAGCGGGAATTAGTTTTTTTTAATAATTGATTTATTGTTATTTACAACTATATAAAAATATATACAATTAGTTATAAAATGACATGATACAAATACGTGGAGAATCTTTCCATTGATAGAACTTCAATAACATTTTGAGAGGAAGAGATCTCGGAGCAATCTTCTTTTCAGACGCGTATGAGCATTATCTAGTAATGAAGGAGAAGCCAGGTTAGAAACAAGTGGGTTTTGGTGGTTGGGAAGATTATCACGGAAGGATTGGTATCTGGTTCTGGCTAAATCGGCAACATTTGGAACATTCAGGTCCTGATGGATGGCTTAAGTAAGGATCATTTTGGACTGTAAAGATTGGATATGAGAGGAATTCGATGGTTAAGTGGAGCCCCAAAACTCAACTCCGTATATCATGGTATATGTCATGTTGTTAAATGTTGATATCATAGTAAATGTAATTTAGTGGGATTCATTGAAATTTATTTTAATCCTCCAGTTTTAAAACCATTCTCTTAGCGTGGTAATGTGGCATTGGAGGGTTTGGGATACAATGGAAGGATCATACAATAAGCATACGTGGTGAGGATAGTGTTAGGATGGGTAGGGATATTGGCTGAGAAACTCTATAAAGGATTGGTACAAGGATACCACCCTGAGATACACCAGCAGATTGAGGAAAGAGGGATGAATAAGCGCTATTGTGCTTTACTTGAAATAATCTGTCGGAGAGATAAGAACGGATAATGAGGAAGTATGAAGGGGGTAGGAATTTACGGATCTTGTATAGCAGTCCTGGGTGCCAGACTCGATCAAAAGCCCATGGCAACTTTAGTTATTAAAGTAGCTATAGTCTTAGATGCACTATTTTTTGCCTAATTCTCCTGAGGTGTATCTGTCAGTTTTTTGTGTGATCCTTAAGATGGGACCAAATCTCAAAATTCCTTTTATGAAACTAGAGGAAAAGAAGTTTTAGACTTCAAACGCAATTAATGATGAACAAATTAATAAAATTTTGTTTTTTTAAAATTAACTGTTTGTATTTTACTCAAAGTAATGAAATCAACGTCAGGTTGAGTCACTGAAGTTTTTAAAACCAATTTATGGTTCAAATGTTAATTATTTTAATAATAAATTCATTTTGTTATGCATTGAACCTTTAAGATTATTGGCACCTACATTTTGGTAATATAAATTGTACTGGAAAACTATTTCATAATTATAGAAACAATAACTATTGTGTTAACTGGTTCTAAATGCTAGTTAGCCAGTTACTATTGTAGTCATTATATATTTTTCTTATTGAAAAAACATGATATTAAAAAAAAATAAACATTCAGAAAGCGTTGCTCAACGCCGATATTGAACCCTGACAATGCAACAAATAAACAATTAACTTGAAATAATCTGTCACAGAGATAAGAACAGATAATGAGGAAGTATGTAAAGGGTAGGAATTTACGGATCTTGTACAGCAGTGCTGTTAAAAATCCTTCAAGAAAGACTCTAGAGCAGTACTTTCTGCGCTCTATTGTAGACGACACATCAACCACACGATGACATTGCTGGATAGTGGAGTGGGATGTTGTGGTAAATTTGAAATTCGAAATATATTTGCGGGTCGGCTATTTTGTATGTGGATAACATTTTTAATGATTGGTTCTCTTATTTTGTCAAGTAAATTTGAAATGTTATTCATCTAAAGAGAAAAACAGGTCATATCCTCATCCCCTGTATCAAACAGGAATATATAATTCAAATTAAATCGGGGCACATCTAGTTAATAAATCAATTATAATAGATTATAAAATGTGAGAAAGTGTGAGAGAAAACTTCGTTTCGTCTCTAATAAAAACTGTTTATTATTCATGCATATTTTTAAACATTTTTGATTTCATTTGGTCATAAACGTTAGATCGCCAACTAAAGCCATATAATGTCTGATTGACGATCCCAACACTGGTCTAGTTTAATTAAAAGATAAATTAGTTTTTGACTGGGTATATGTCGCGTTTCAGGTTTATAGACTGTCGAAATCAAGATTCGAGGTCAGACAATCTGCGATATTCATCATATTCCTAAACAATTACACCACGGAAGTTATGGCGTCATAGTAGATTTTACGATTATATAAAAAGAAGAAACAGGTTATAATAACTCCGTATTTCGCGAATTTTAAACATTTTCTGTTAATTCAGGTTTATTACCTCAGACAGTTTCATTTCTTTCTTTTTTTTTTTTTAAGTTTGTTGTAGCTTTTGGTGTCTAACACCATATTTATCTGTACTTAAAAAATTGAAACAAGTTGCTATTTCACATTACTACAATATTATGTTGTTTTTAAATGATATATATTTTTGTCATGTAAATTCTCCATATAAAATCATAATTTGAATTTATTTGTCCATATTTAAGTTAATTCACTGTTTATTATTTCTTGAATTGAATTATTTAAAATTGAAGTTTTCTTTATGTCTGATTCATCATTCATATATGATTTTGATTTGTGTAGTATTTAGATATTTTCAAAATATGTTCATGTCGCAGATTTTTAGATTTTGTATTTATATTTATTTTATCAACGCTAATGATATCCTGTTTTTTTTTTCTTTTTTCCTCCGAAATATAGCAAAGTATTTTTTCTGAAGTGAAAAATAAGTATCTAGGGTATCCTAATTCTTCCTTTCTTTAATTTAGGTTTGCACACAATTTAATATTTTTTTTAATCAGCAGCTGGAATGTTCGGAAGATGTATAGCGTAGTTATAGATTTATATGAAAAATAAAATGAAAGGTTTTGGATGATAACCAATGCAGAATTTTGAAAAAACTGTTGGTCCAATGCAAGCATTTCTTTGTTTTTAGTTTTTAGGGAATTAAATTACTATTCAAACGATTGTAAGGGTAACATAAAATTGTATGCTTTTTGAGTAACGGGAAAATTAATTTTACATTTCATGGTAACTTTTTTTTTTTATAGATTGTAAGAGCTTCATCCCTCATCCTGATTACTAGTGCATAAAAATAAATTAACTTTTCATTTTATGATTATTTACTTTTTTTTTTAAATAGAGACTAATTTAATTTCGTTCGATCTCTATTAAAATTAACAATATTTTTTATTATACACAACAACAAAGAGTTTTCTGAAGGGATCCTGATAGATAATTAACAATTATAAATAAGTTTATTGTGAGAAATTCTTTTTATTGAAATTCATTTATTTTTTTTATTAACTAAGTTGATATAGGTGAAAAAATGGTAGAAAAAGAAAAAAAGGGACGATTCACTAAGTCTTTATTTGGAGATCAAAAATATGATATAAAAGCTGCAGGAAAGAAGAAAACATAACCACAATAAAAATTAAAAAAAAAACAAGGAAATAAGCAGAATTTAAAATAAAGTATTACAAATACTTCTTGGATTTCCAATTTCAAAATTCTAACTGCAATAAAGAAACATAATTATGGAAATTGACAATAGAAAAGGCCATAAAATTACAGAAATGTGAAATATAAATATATGGAATAAAACTGAGATAAGTTTTTATTATTGTATAACTTTTTACTAAAACAATTTGGTTAAATGTTTATTCTTAATCGTCTTGATTATTAGTTAATCATTAATATTTCTTTTTTAGAAACCAACAAGAGTTTCTTGTGATAACATAATTTTTAACCTGTTAGAAAAGGATTCCATTGTTGATCAGGTATTGATTCTTAATATATTTAGGAGATCTGTTGACAGGGTGATAGTATCTCCTGCCATGAACAGGGGGGGGGGAAGGAATTTTAGTCCAGTTTTATCTAAGACACTCAAGGAATTTTGGTGCAATAAACGATTGAAAAACACTTTTTTTTTCGGATATTGTGCCTCGGTCATTAGTGAGCACGGAGTGTCCGATTTGGCCCTTAGGCATCGAAGAGCCTAAACCCTTTAAAAAAATAAAATACAAGACAAGCAGGCAAGGTGAGCCATTTTTAGGCAAAGGAATTAAGGCATAGGCTTAAAGAACCTCGGAACTACAGCGGCACCGGAATCCTGCTGTGCTAAATGATAGTTATCACAAAAAGAAACCATTCTGCTGACAAATTATTGATTTGAGTACTGGAATTGGGGCCAGTGTCTAGCTAACATTTTCAGCGCAGATACGAAAATGTTTCGCAAATTTTGCTGAGTTGCAAATAATGCCTTTCCCACGCTAGTGTCGATTTCCACGATATTGAGGTTTTGTTTCTAGTCCACAACCTCCTATCCGACCGACTGCTGTAACTTAGAGGGAGTTGATTATTTGATTAACGTAGGAAGTAAAAATTTTTTTAAAAAAATTTATCTGTCTAAATCTAGTAATTGGATTTAGGGAAAGAAAATCAAAGAAGAAAAAGTTGATTCATTAACTAAATGTAAACGACACATTAGATAAAATCCATTTAAACCTATAAAAATGTATTTCTCTATCTCTCGTATATGATGTATATGATCGAGGCGAAAATTATGAACAAAACTTTTTTATTATATTTTCTATTAAAATCTAGTATTAATTATCTATTATAATATC
>NW_027115275.1:1106695-1122219 GCF_000696795.3 Halyomorpha halys | reverse complement strand
CCATCTGAATTTTCTGTTATTTTTCTTTTAAAATCTATTTATTAACATTCTTTACTATATTTTTAATTCAAATCTTTTATTATATATTAAACATCTATAAATTTGCTTTGTTGTATTTTCTAAAAAAATCCTTACGTGTACTATTTTCTGGAGAAAAAAAACTTTTGTTTTATTCCAGAACTTTATAAGCATATTAGTTCTCATTTTATCCAAAAGAAGAAAATGCTGGCTCGTAATTAATTATCTTTATAAAGCAATATACCTAGGATTGGTGGTGAAACTAAAATGAGGTAGAAAAAGGCTGAAGTCTATATTTTACATGAGGAAGAACATTTTAATGTGTAAATTCTTACTCCTGATTTAAATACTAAATGATTCTTACTTATACTAATTTTTCTGCCCTTCCTAGATAGTTCCTTGATCACACTCTGAAAAATAAAAGTCTACAGCTTGTAAAACATTTCTGAGAACTTGAAATATGGTAGATAAATCCCTTTTGCTTGCTGTCTTGTAATTAATGTTATGAGCACGCTGTTCTCAAAAATTGGTTTTATTCAATAACGCAGTAATTGGTTTAACGAATTTACTTTTGTAGTATGATGTGATCAGTTAAAATGTCTAACGCCTACAAAAAAATCATTTTTTACATATTACACAACTATTAGCAAGGACTATTTGAATATTACTAAATAGTTTTATTATATAATTATATATTTTTTATTGGACTTGAGTTCAGGGTTGCACGTGTGCGTGCAATAAATTAACTTTACATAGGTAAAATTAAAAGCTTTGAATATCTCCTAATCAAGGAAATATTCCTCCTATCCAGCCAGCTCCTCAATTAAACTTTTTCAATAAAATTTTAATTGTATAATATAATGATTCATAAAAAACATTATTTACATATATTTTTCTAAATATTTACCTTTGAATTTTTGTATTGCATAATTACATATATGTTCAATAATATTTAATATCTATGCTAATTATATACAGCACTACAACCTACCTTCATTTAGTTTAGCTTCATCATTTGTTTTTCTTTTTACAAAAGTTGAATGAGAATGCCCATATTTATACCTTAGAACCGCCGCGAAATAAATATTGTCTGACCCAGGAGGGATTTGAATTCACAACTTTCTGAACTCCGCTCTCAGGTCCTCTTATCATACGTTCTTAAAATATATGTTGTGGCATTTATTTCTGTACATGCATAATGTATATATGTATGTACTTCCAAAGCACTTTTGTCTTAGGTATTATTATTGTGCAATGAAATATTCTAATTTCAAAAGATATTAAAAATGATAAAAATAAAATTAAAATAATTTTAAAAATGTATATTTTTTGTGACTAATGATTTCTAATAATTATTATAGAATAAAACTTTTTCTTTGGCCTTGCGTAATCAGAAATATTGTATTACGTGTAATTGAATACATGTTAAACAATTTATAGGCACCTTTAAAAATTTGTTTGTTTATTTTGTCATAGGAATGCTAATTGTGTCGATAATAATTTTTTACTATTTATTAATGAAAAATAAAACAATAGCAATAATTACCCGAAGTTATAATTACCATAAAGATATATAATTTATAATTTTGACCAGCTTCATCAATTGCATACATGAGCACTTGCGAATGGTAGATATAATATTATATGGGTATGTTTTAAATTATAGCTTTTAGATAATACATATAAGGGCTAACTAAAAATTATTTTCGTATTTAATATTTTAAAAATAAATGAGTCTTTAAACTTACCTTTATTTTGTTGGTGTTTTTTAATTCTTATTTTGCGTTTAGCTGCATTGTATCCAACACTCTTATAATAATTATACAATACAATTATTATTCCAATACACTTTTATAATAATTATGTAATATTCTTAAAATGTGTTTTTGTTGTATAAATTATAAAGTTCAAGGTTAAATCCCAAGGATGATTTTAATATATGATGGAGCCCTGAAAAATTCACTCCAGGTCCTTTTGTTTATGTTTTTTAATTGTAGCATATTAATTGCTAGTTATTAATGCTTTATTACTAAAACGGAAATACCAAGTTGCGTTCAATGCTAGGGGTAAGCAGCTAATATTTTTTTTAAATATCATTATTCCGTTATGGCTGTAGTGAATTTATTATTTCAACTACAGCTAATTTTTACCAAGATATAATAAATTGATATTTCCATGCCCAAGTATCTGTTATAGGTGGCGTCACTATCACTATCACTATTTTAGTCGTAGGTAGGTTCTAATGTTACGTAGATTCCTGTGTTGGTGCTAAATTAATGACATAATAAAGAGTCTCCATTATTTTAGTGATCAAAATAATTCTTTGTGTTGGAATACCTTTCATTTAGTTTTAACTGTTTGCATAGACATTTCAGAGCCCTCTTCTGTCCTCAGATTGCTTAATTTCTTTTCTTTTTTTTTGTAGTACTACTCATTTCTGACCCCCCATGTCCATATTCATCCATAAATATTATTTTATCAAATTAATACAAAAAAAAAGTTCAGACATGGTCTGAAATATAGACAAAACACTGCTGAGCAAATACTTTTTTTTTTAATATTAGTAATAATGTTTATAGTTGAAAATAGACACAAAAATTCAAGAATTTAGTAGGGCCCATATGAAACAATTAGGCATCCTGAAGACCTAGGAAAGTTCCGGAACGTCGGTACGATAGTGATATATAAACAACAAGTATAAAAGCAGGAATAATGAATTTTCAGGAAAATAATAAAAATTAAAAAATATATTTAATCTTCTTGGAATTATTTATTTTAAAAAAACTATTGCTATGCATGACAATCAATAATATTGTTTAACTTGATTTTTTAAATAAATAAAATCTTGATCCTTTTTTTATATATTAAATGACATCCATTGTTTTTTATTGTGCAAAGTTTGCATGTAATCATTAATTTGAACTGAACTTTCAAGAATTACAACTAATTAAGTAATATTAAACATGTTGAATTAAAGTAATATAAAAATTTTCAATAAATTAAATAAACCATAATAATACATTGCTGTAATTGCGAATCTGCGTGTTATTTTTTGCTATAACCTTTCAAGTAGCATGCTTCTCTAGTTCTGGAAACTTCTCAAGTACCTTGAGCATGTGTAGCCATCTTAAGGATCATGGCAAAAAATAGAAAAAAAAAATTAAAGACATAGATTGAAGAATCAAAACACAAGTTCAAGGCTATTACGATTTTTTTTCATTATTAAGCCTTTAGATCATAAACAACACAATCCTAGTTTATTGACCCTGAGTTAAAAATTAAGAATATTTTGTTGAAAAATTAAATATAAAAAATGTCTTACCTTATATCTGGCCTTCCATTTAAAATCATCCCTGATTTTTGTTGAGTCCCATAGAAAAGGATATGGTTGATAAGAAAGTGTATCCCTTATCAAACAATTAATATAATACATCTTAAGGATTATGACAAAACTGGAACAACCTCTTAAAAATATAGATTGCAGAATCAAATTGTAATTTGATAATTGAAGGATGGTACGATTTTATTTTCATTAGTAAGACTGAAAAGTCATGCACAGTACAATCCAAGTTTTCTGAACATTCAGTTAAAATTCAGACTGCTGTTGAAAAAAATAATTTTTTGAAGTTGTATCTTCTACTGGATAAGTTTCATTTGTAATTAGATCTAGTGAATGAAAAGTACTCTTCCTTGTTTTCATTATTTTATTTTATTTCATTAAAACCAATAACGACGTTTCGGGATTGTTACCCCATCATCAAGTATCTACAACAAATTCTCAAATTAATCCTATGCATGTAACACTTAATAACTATATGAAATGAGATAATATAAAATAATTTAAATAAGAAAGAGTACTTTTAATTCACAATATTTCATTATTTTTACTTTATTTATTTAATTTACAACTGTTAAAAATGTTTATATGGAATGTTAGCTTAAAATAATGTCATAAAGGAAAGAAAAAAAGGTCATAAAATAATACCTCTCCATTACGTTTGAAAATAAATTTAGATGGTTGGTTGTAGTTAGAGTAGAGGTTGGTTGGAATTAAATGTACGTTGGGAGATCGTAAGTCTTTGTGTAAGATATTGTTACTGCTAGTTAGATTTTTGATAAACCCTTATATTTACGCATCTCTAGTCCGAATTGGTCTGAGAAGTTACGTATAAAGCTTTAGTTTCTCCCAAAAAGGTAATTTTGATCGTTTGTTTAAGCAATGAATTAATAATTTGCTTTGGAAGCTAAGTTCTTGTTTTGTCAAAGGTTAAGTTAAGACAAGAGGAGGCTGTGCACATGAGATCACCGATTTTAATAAAACATTTTTTGATGGTACTAGATACTAGGTCAAAAAATCATAAGTACGTGTCCCAAGGGTTCTTTTGTTTTGACGAGAACAAACATATTTTACTTATTTTTGTAAATATTTTATGTTATTGCATATGGCTGTAGTTAATTTATTATTTGAACTACAGCAATTTTTTACCAAGATATAATAAAATGATATTTCCATGCCCAAGTATCTGTTATAGGTGCCGTCACTATCACTTTTCAGTCGTAGGTAGGTTCAAATGTTACGTAGATTCCTGTGTTGGTGCTAAATTAATAACATAATATAGAGTCTCCATTATTTTAGTGATCAAAATAATTCTTTGTGTTGGAATACCTTTCATTTAGTTTTAACTGTTTGCATAGACGTTTCAGAGCTCTCCTCTATCCTCAGATTGCTTAATTTCTTTTTTTTTTTTGTAATACTACTCATTACTGACCCCTCATGTCCATATTCATCCATAAATATTATTTTATCAAATTAATACAAAAAAAAAGTTTAGACCTGGTCTGACATATAGACAAAACACTGCTGAGCAAAGAATGTATTTAAAATACATTTTTTTTTTTTTAATATTAGTAATAATGATAATAAGGATTGTTACCCTATCATCAGGTATCTACAACTATTTCCCAAATTAATCCAATGCATGCAACACTTAATAACTATATGAAATGAGATAAAATAAAATAATTGAAATAAGAAAGAGTTCTTTTTGTTTGTCGAGAACAAACATATTTTACTTATTTTTGTAAATATTTTATGTTATTGCATATTGCTTTTAATCTGCATTATTTAATAGTTATGGAGGTTCGCAGTCAGCCAAAAATTGTAAGTAATTATTTTTTATTTTTTTGTTACTACGGAAATATACATCAAAGGATGTTTTAGTGTGAGAAAAGCGAATATTACTCGAAAATTAGAAAAAACATTTCAATAACTTAAACGCGACACTACTAATCTACACATAACTTTAAAGGGACTTAGGACTCCATAGACTGCCCAAAATGGAACAAATCGGATCTTCGTAAATAGATTACAACCAGAGGTATAAAAAGAAACGTCTGAGAAATTTTTCATTATTCTCCCTTTTAAAAGTGCAAAATCTAAAAGATATTGATAGGGTTTAGAAGAGAGGAAATTTACTTTTCCAATAGTTGTAGTTTCATAAGATTTGAAAACTATTGTAAAAAGTTGTGAATTTCTTTCTTGAATGCGGTGTAAATCGGCAGAAACAAATATCCACCAAAATTAAGCCAAAAACTTTTTAATGAAAGAATGCTGATTGACCTTGTGTACCAATAAATGGAATTCGGTCCGTGTGCGGTCAATTACAACTCAAATAGTAAATTGGTGTACTATTTTATTAGAGCAAACGTTTCACCCCACGTTGCAGGGCTTCGTCAGGGCTAAAAAAGATATAATCACTCGACATGGTTACAAAAAAAAAAATTATTGAGTGTGAAATAACGGGGGTATACAATGAAATGTAAAATGTAATAAGAAAAATTAAAGGTTATAAACAATAAATGAAAAAGGTAACAGTAACAGATAAAGAGAAGAAATATTGAATAAAGTACAAATTAAGAGATGAAAAGGGATAATAATAAAATGAAATAATAATTAATTACTTTTCATCTCTTAATTTGTACTTTATTCAATATTTCTTCTCTTTATCTGTTACTGTTACCTTTTTCATTTTTTGTTTATAACCTTTAATTTTTCTTATTACATTTTACGTTTCATTGTATACCCCTGTTATTTCCCACTCCATATTTTTTTTTTGTAACTATGTCAAGTGTTTGAATTTTTTACATACTTCAACTCATTTAATCCACTACAACCTATGAAGGTTTAATACATTGTAAGAAAGCACTGTTTTTAGAACAACGATTATACAAGGAGGTGATTTTTTCATGATCACGATCAAACGTCAGGTTTTTTCGCGATTAAGTATACCCACTTTGTGAGGCTAAGTGGGCCCCAGTCACTAAAGGGTTAACTTAAAAGAGTTATAATTTAACAGAAAATAATTATCTGCCACAACCGGATTCGAGACTGGGTACTTGGAGTTAAGAGCATAGTGGCTTATCACTGTGCCACCGCACATATTATATTATCAAAAAAGTTTTAAAAATAATTAATTAATTTTTCTCAGCTCCTAGGGCGTATCGGCTAGAAGTCAGTGATTGAAATCGGTGATTGCACAGCTACCTCTTGTGAGATAAACTTCTTGGTTTAGACAAACAGAAGGACATAAACAACGAGGGAATGTAAAAGTGATTTGCATTGATTTTTCAACGTCGATAGCCTTTTTTTATTATGTTGAAAAAATAATAAATAAAATAATACTTACCTCGTATATGGTCTTTCATTTAAATTGATCACTGATTCTTCTCGGGCCTCGTGAATAAGGACATGGAGAGGAGATGGGTAAGAAAGTGTATCACACATCAAAGAAATAATATAAAACACTTTTATTGATTTAGTAATTACTTTGTATTGATAAAGCCATGTAAGAACACTCGACTGAGACTTACTCAATACTTAAAAATAGAAAAATATCGGTTTCATTAACATATGGCCTGGCTCAAAAATTGAAAGGCATCGATTAGAAACCTACATTTTTTTCTTTTTAAAATAAAAAACAAAAAGGAGAAATGAAACGACGAAAATCGGGAGAAAAAAAAAGGGAAACGAATGTGTGTAAAACAATACTAACATTATTGATAGCTCTAGTCACAACATTTAATCAATATGTTACAATCAGTAATGTATCCATGTACGTTATTTTAGAAGTAATTCTTTTTTTTTTAATTTTTTTTTTGTTTTTTATTAATCACTATATCACATTTGAGATGGATATGTATGTTTCGGATCCTTGATACAAGTATAAAAACAAAAAAACTACTCAGAAAAAAGACTTAGAAATGTAAAGAGACCTGAACGGCGTACCCAGTGGTGTTCAAATTATCTGTGTACAAGATTCCAGTGAGAGATAAAAATTTATTGAGTCGAAGGTTTCAAAAATGCGAAATTGTTTGATTTGATTAAGACTGGACATCGCTTATGGCACTTTTTGATGCCGTTCGACTCAAAATAACGTGTTTAAGTAAAAGTCTAATGTGATTTGGTCACCTACCGAGAAATATAGCCACTATAAATTCTGGATACGCTATGGTACGGAAAAAACTATTCAAATTTTTACACTTTTAAGACGTTCCACAAGTTTTGAATCGAATACACTAATCTACTATCACCCGAACAAGGGCTTCTGATAAATTACGAAAAATAAAAAATACAATTCAGACTTTTCGAAAAATAAATTTACTCAGACTTTTGGAGCGCCTCAAAATTGAAAATCGGTAAAAATTTTCAGACAAATATTACAAATACAATATTGAGCATGAAATAAAAAATAAAGAACATTATAGGCTAGAGCTAATAAGTAGTTTTGGAAAATATATTAAGAGAAATTAACAACAGTTCTTAACCCTAATTATACAATAACAGATCCAAGTGTGTCTGCTTCAATGTTTAAACATTTCTTCCTCATATATTTTTGAATTTAAAAAAAAATTATAATAATGACAAATAGTTCGGTATCTGCCTGGCAGAGCATAGGAACGAAATGGCGTTTTCAGTCATTTCCTATGCTGAAGTGCAACGAATTAAATTTGTATTAAAAAAAGCATTTTATGCACTTTGTGAAAATATATATATATAAAATGAAATCTCACATTTTTAGAAATTCAAAACCCAAATGAGGAAGAAATAACATACCTTAACATTAGTTAAACATTTTGGACATGGATATAACATCTAATAAGTATCTAACTTATGCACATTATTTTTTTTTTGTTTTTTTCAAAAGGTTTCTTTTTTTTAATACCAAGAAAACATGGTAATAATTATATTATATATATGTACATACAAATTTCACTTATGAGCTTTCGATTCTTTTAAGTCAATATCTTTTACAAAAACAAGTCTCTCCCATATCTGGGATATAAACCTACCATAAAATAACTAAAATACGTTATATCATTTATATTTAATAAAAAATTTTAATATACATTAAAAACCTACTAGAGTACAAAAATATTAAAACGATAACATCAACTTAATATTGAAATTAAAAAAAAAAATTGCCTTTCAGGTATGCATTGGCTGAACACAAAATGTATTTGATTGTTAATTCTAAATATACTTACAAAAATATATGGTACAAAATATTTATACATTTCAATAAGGAATTTATTGACATTTTTTTGTCAAAACTTTTCCAGCTTGAAGTCTATTTGAAAAAGTTTCTTCATAAAAATAAACAGGGTTAATTTTTTTTTATCATGAAAAAATCAAAAGCGTAAATTTTAAAGATAATTGTGAAGTCATGAGAAAAGATAAAAATTTAGAACTCGACTTTTTCGAGTAGTTGAAAAATACAAAACAATCAGAAATATAATCTTAAAATAACAATAACAGGCACAAAAGTATTTATCAATGTAAGTTCAACTGTACACATTGATATAATAAATACAAAAGTAAGTTTTCGATCGACAAAAACCACCCATCAACTCATTTAAACAATTATATAATACAATCATACCTTGAAATATACCGGCATTTATTCATATATTTTTTAAACATACGTTTTTTTATATATATATTATAATTTTTTTTTTACTTCGGAAAGTCAGGGTGAGAAAATAGGACGGGGAACAATTGAAAACACTATAAAATGGAAAAGTCGAACACACGGTATCACATTGTCCTCGAAGCCGGCAAGTTTTTGGACCGGAACAATTAATTGCACAATTAATAAAAAAAAAATATTTCAAACATCAACAATTCAAATCGATATCATTACTCGATACTTGATCTAAGACATAACTGTTGTATAATTATTCTCTGGAATGATTCAACTGTTAAGGAATGTCCGTCGTCAACTTGAGGTTTCTTATTTCACCCCTGCAAGTGTTAACAACTCTGTAGGTTCAATAACGAATAAACTACGTACATAAATACAGAGCGCCCCTTCGAGGTGCGACGGCAATGTACAAAAAAATCTAACAATATTCTAAGAATTAACAAGCCAACAACTAGAGTCATCTTCTGCAACACACTTCATAACTTATCTTTTCGCTAAAATTCTAAAATTCAAGGGGTACTTTTTTTTTGTTTATTATTTTTTTCTCATTAAAGATATCAATAGTCAAAATATATATATTCAAAAATTTGGCTGAATCACAGATAGTCGAAAAAATGTTTTCCTTCTCAATCAAAAGCTGAAGGCGTCCCGAGGTAATTTTAAAGTGAAGAGACTCCTTGCTAAGAGAGAACAGCTTTGGGTGTTGAGGCCATCGTTTGTGTGGTGTTGGACATTGTTCATCTCCTCCAGAACTGTCTTACTTTGGTTCAACTATTATACCGACAAAGAAGGACGCAATATAGATACAAAGCTGAAGCTGCTATGTTTTTTCCTTTAATTTTTTTTTTTGTTTAATTACTTTTTTCAACTTAACGGACAAAAAGATCATCTTTCAAATTTTTTTTTATAACAAAATAATTTTTCATAATATAGTCGAAAACACAGATATAGGCTAACAATCCCCAAATATCTCTAGGTAAAATGCACAATGAGCACAGCTTAAAGATACACATATTTAAAATTTGGAACATCGAATAATAGATAAATAGAGTTTTTACAGATAAAATTATCAAATAGGTGAATAACATCAAACACGAACATTACGTATTTAAATATAGATATATAATATATTTACGACATATATTGTTGATAATATGAGAAAATCCCTTTACAAGTTATATAAATATTAACGGTCATTGAAAATGAAATGGGCAGTTAGCACTTCATGAAATATAATATAATCAACAGTGTTCCGAATCTTGGTAAAAAATATTGACCACTTGATAACAATTCGCCCTTCATTGTATCCACAGTTTCAATAAAATTATAAAACATAAGGAGTTGTGGCATTGTATTATTTGCAAGAAAATACATAGAAATATTTCATTTTTTTTTTTATAATAAAAACAAATCATGTACGCAACGGTATGTACAAGGGCAAATCAATTCAGCAATCAAATCACTAATAAGACAAAAAGATTTCAGTTTGTACAATTTTTTTTTAAGACTAGAATTTTTCAAAGCTTTTAAGCTACGAAATTTTGCACAATACATATATAGAAGCACCAAAGATGGGAAAATATACTCAGTCGTGTGTGGAGTGTGTATCGTCTCAGCAGTTGTTGGGGGACGGTGTCCTGTTGGTGGGCGGGGGACTGGAAGCTGGGGGCTTGCTGCTCTCGGGCCTGCATAGCTGCTCCATGAGAACCTTCCCGGACTCCTGCTGTCCCGGCAGGCCGGTATCCAGGCTGGACCTGATGATCCCGTCCAGAAAGCTGCCGTTCTCGGCTTCGAGGAGGCTCTCCGCTATCTCCCTCGTGGTCTTGGTGAGGGGTGCGGTGGTAGATAGCTGCTGGGCGAAGAGGTCCGGCCGCCCGAACTCGAGGATCGGAGGGAAGGGAGGCTGCCAGTAGGCCGGGAAGGGCCCCCGGTAGGCCATGGACGGGTCGAAGAGCTGCATCTTGAGCCCGTTTGAGAGGGGCGGGGTGACTTGCGGTGGCCGCGGTGGGGGCGGGGCAATAACCCGCTTCTCCTCCTCCTTCCTCTTCTCCTCAGGCTGTGGCTTGGGCTCCCTCTTCCTGGGTCGCATGAGGTGACGTTCTTTGACCTTATACTCGAGGGTGGAGTGCGGGACACCGTAGTATGAGCCGGCCCGGTGCACCGACATCTCGCCGCGCTGCACCGCCCGCACCGCCTCTACCAGGCTGTCTCGGTCGTAATTCCTGTATTTACCTCTCTTCGGTCGAGTTCCCTTCCCTCCGGACTGTTGCTTGTTGCCTCCGCCAGGTGAATGCTTCTTCTCTTCGAGGTGGTTGTTGTTGTTTATACTGTTGTTATTGTTGTGATTCCTCACTTCTCTCCTGAAGTCGAGGGGTTGGTCTTTGGGTACAGGTACGGGTTCTTCGCCATTCTTGGCAGTCTTGTAGATCGGTACCCGCAGGGGCTCCTCCGAAGAAGTAGAGGCCCCTCCTAAAAGTTGCTGGAGACAGGGCCAGGACCTCACTTCTGAAGTAAGGCGGATGACGTCCTCGACACTAAGCAGTGGCCGCATGAGGACCTTCTCTGTCTCCCGTTCTTCTTCTGCTCCAGAGTCCCTCTCGTCATCCTCTTCTTCATCTTCGACTCTCTCCTCTATCCCAGCGATGTCGCGAGGACCTTGTGAGATCTTGTAGACCTTGTTCCTGAGGGTCGACCTGGGGATTCCGTATATGACGGCAGCTCTCCGGGTGCCCAGTTTGCCGCTCTGGATGTCCCGAAGTGCCGCTTGGAGCTCGTCCTCCGTGTAGCTCCTCCTGGTCCCGACTGCTGTAGGCCGAGGTTTCGCCCTGTCGTCAATACAAACACTACTACAGCACTCTCTACATCTGCCTCTGACCATAATGGTGAAGCATGCAAAATAAAATAATAAGCTAACTAAAAAGGCTAAATCTAACTTAAAACTATGTCTAGTAAATAAACTTAGTAAATTAGCAAATAAAACCAAATATAGTTTGACTGAACTGCCGTAATACTCACTTAAATATGGCTTTGTTGGGGCTGACCGGTGGCTTGGGAGGTTTGGCGCTGAGGTCGAGCGGCTGAGGCTCGGGGGAAGTTGGTCGCATGTACCATCCACCCGCCATTGGGCTTCGCGATCCTTCTCGAGTCTGCTGGCAGAACATTATCGTATCAAAACCAATTTATCCTTAAATCAATATGTTTACACACTTCATAATTAAAGTCTAGTTATCATCAATCTCAATTTATTTTTTTTTAATTATAGAATTAATTTAAAAGAGCAAAAACTCTCTAAGAAACACAAACTTCCAGTCTTATTACCATTGAAAGATTCCACTCAAAAAGTCTGGGATATCTAAATTAGTGAAAACAACTTGGCATGGACGTTTCACCAGTTCAAGCATCAACATTACTTAAAATAAAAAAATATCACTTATAGAAAGACAAAATTAAGTACATCTCACAACGAAAGAGACACATCAACTAAAGACGTTTCATCACTTCAAAAAATCTAGACACTGTGTAACTAGATCTAAAATAGATCAATGTGTGTTTTTGCATGGCGAGATGTGTAGATTAGAGACTCAAAACTTTGTGGCTAGAATCTACTAATAGTATTTTTAACAAAATTTAATTTATGAAATAAATATGTACAGTCTGTATGGAAAAAAAAACTTCATACAAGTAGTTATATTCAGAACAATCACAATTAATTCGTGTTATATTGGTGAAATTACATTTGTACATTGTTAGTACATATAATCATTAAATAGATTTGTAAAAAAAAAATATAAAAAAATAAGGGAAACCTCAAACAATTTTAATTGAATAGAATGCAAGTTATTTTGGAAACCGATGAAAAGTGATTTATTATTTATTCGTCGATGCTTAAAAATCGTCATTAAATTGAAAGCGGTGGCAGAAAAAAGTTGATACTTTAAAAAAAAAAAAATTATCTCACACCGATATAATTGACAAATAATGTTTTGACCATCTAATTCAATTTGGAGAGCCTGTGAAGGTACTCAGAACTCTGAAAACCTTACAATTTGTTTTGTGATTTTTAAGCATTAATGAAAAAATTTTAACAAAAAAACATAAAATACATGTTAATTATATAAGATACAAATATTTGGTACCGTAGCGATGAGAGGCGGCTGCCGGCTCGGCGTGGCACAGAGAGGTTCACTGCTCTTAGTCTCTTGCCCGACCATAACGTCTTGGTAGCTCATCCATGTTCTTCTGCCCATCAATTCCTCTGCCACTCTTTCCAGCCCTGAAACAACGAAATAAATCAATAAATCGGTATTTTTAAATGCATATAAATTCTTGTAATTATATCTCAAAGTATTCATATTTAAAGTAAAGATAAATAACTAGAGTAAATATGAGGGAGCTAACCGAAATTGAAATTCCATATATTTATAAGGATTAGAACCAGAGTTGGAGTAAAATGGAGCGTTTTTCTCTATTTCAGAATACTTTTTCTTCCATATAAAAGCATAAGATCAACAAGTTATTGCTACGCATTTGAAAAGCACATTTTTAGTTTTCCAAAGGTAAAGTAATTTGAATTTGATTCCTAGATCATGGGTAATGTATCCGTAAATGCTGAAGAGTTAATTAATTAATCCGTAAATGCTGAAGATAAAAATAAGATATGTTTTTTTTCAGACAGGAGCTGGAATCGGAAAAAACCGAGAAAGCCCTATTCTTCCGATCACATTTTTTGTTTAACTGGTGTATGCTTAGCCAAAGTTGATATTCGTTATTTTCACCTCGAGGAACCCTAAAATATGAATTTTCATAGTAAGTGAAAATTTTGTAATATGCGCATCCCATCAGATTTTTTGGATTAGTTTTACGACAAATATTGTTTAAAATAATATTAGATAGCTTTCTTTAAATATTTTTTTATGTAGTTAAAGTATATCCTTCAGCTCCCAACTGACTGGGGAGCATGAATGGATCCACTCAGAGTAATAACGTTTGTGTGCCCTATAACAAAGAATGATGCGCATGCTAAGGCTATGGCTTTGGATCTTTGTGAAAATTATAGGACCGAGGAGGTATTTCTTGGAGCAAACCACTGATAATTGTTCTCAAGTACATGAAGTAGCAATAAAACCGATTGACAGAGATACAGTAGAGAGCAGTCCTTCTTGCAAGTAAGTGGAAGGCGTGATGGAGACAAAGGCAAAGACACCGCTGGCCACCGTGGGACCGATCCGATATGAGGTAATGAGGGGACAGTACCCTGCACGCCCGCTGGCCCTCTCACGCCAGTGTTATCGGCAGTCGGGGGTTCGATGTAATTAACTAGATACTCCCTGTCTCTTCAAAATAGTAAATAGTTGCTACTGTTAGGGTGAAAGAGCAGTCAAATTTTAAAAATATTTTTCTATGAATTTTGAACTTTTTCTGGTCAGCAAGGTCCATAATATGTGCACTTTATATGAGTACGTATTTAATTATTTAAAATAATTAATTTTTTTAATTAATGCTATAAAAAATCTCATCTAACAAACTCACAAAATCGTGATTTAGGTTTTTGAAAAATGAATAGAATAAAATATTTTTATTTACTAATTAAATATGAAATATTTATAAATAAATAAAAAAAAAATTATTTTTTTGTTATTCTTTAGTAAAAAAAGTAATATTTTGCATAACAGAGATATTAGCTGAAATACGGAATACTTATTAAATAAGATTAAAAAAATTGGCTGTTTCTATAAAAAGTTATAGAGAATATTAGGAAGTAAAACCATCAGGAAATGGATGCTCTACTTTTTCGTGTTAAAAAAATTATTTCCTTTATCAAAAACTTAATAATCAGAATTTATGAACTTAGTTCTGAAATTGTGCAAACTAGACCAATGGATTCCAAACTGGGTGCCGCAAGCGTATGCCACGGGTGCCACAAGGGAATGCCAGGGGTACCCCAAGGGTTTGCTAAGGATTCTACAAGCTTTTACCAGAGTGCCGTGTTATTTAATTTTTACTATGAGTTTGCAGTCGAGAAGTAGAATCCGTTTATTTTAAATAGACATATCATTAGTTTCCTTGCTGTGGTACGTTTACCACTCTGAGGCCATTAAAAAATAAATGATTTAGAAATATTAGTTCTGAATCCAAGTCCCTTGATGGGTTGTAGTGATACTTTGTATTTATTATTATTATTGACTTTTTACTGTAGATATCTATTATTTATAGATGCATATTAAATGCATTTCATTTGAATGTCATGAACTATTCAGCAATGGATTAATGTTATTTACATTAAGTTTAATATTATTATTTGCTTAAACATCTATGATTCACTTATTATACGGTTTAAGTACAAGCTTTCCTTTATTGATTGTTGGATTCCAATTCATTCTTGTAATAGAGTTCGTAGTTTTTAACTAATATACTATTAACACGGCTGGGAGTGAAGCGCCGGGATCACATAGAGTCCTGCTTTCTCTCCCACAAAAGGACGGCAAAGCTTAGTCCAAAGTTTCTAAGGCTGAATGTAAATATTTT
>NW_027115275.1:1081987-1100945 GCF_000696795.3 Halyomorpha halys | reverse complement strand
TTACTTACATTTAATTTTCTTTATCGTGTACATAAATTATTTTGTTATTATTCAATTTTATTACATTTTTTTATCGATTTATATTTGTTTATGCATATCATTATTTTTATTATTTTCAATACTATTGTTATTCCCACTTTCTTTTCATTATATATATATTGCCCTTAATTGTGGCAGATTGTATGATTACTCTTCAATAACGATAATAAAAGTTTCTAACTAAATTTAATATCTCATTTTATTCATCCTGGACTCTTGTTTTAGTGAAATTCGCCCTTCGAGGCGGCACTGTAAAGGGTGAGCAGAGTTTGGCCATCGGTAAACGATGGAACAGTCTTCTTCCAGAAGATACGCAATAGGTCGCCTCTTGCTCAACGCTTCTAGCACCTTAGTCACGAGGCTCACAGGAGCCCACGAGGTGTTCAAGTAGTCTTTTACATTTTTAAATCTTGGCAAAAGTGCAAAGTTGAGTAGTTTTCGAATAACTAGTCGGCCGGATCTCTGTAATTTCCATCATCTTCTGACAGGATCTGTACATGATACGATCAGCTAAGGAAAAGGCAATGAATTGGCCAACTCGAAACAGAAGGGAGCTGTTTTGAATAAATGCCAGGCAGTAAATCTAGAAAATTACACAAAAAAATCATACAAAAGTTATTTTTTGTTTTTAAGTTAGTGCTTTTAAACTGCCAATATTTATTCACTATTGTTCTTTATTTCATTAAATTGATCGCCTTTAAATCCTACCTGTGTACTAAAGACGATTAAGAAGAAACTAGTTAATCGTCTTTTTCTTTGTTCGAGTGATGTTATTTTTCGTTCTCGTCTACTTCTTCCGGATATGTGGAGCTTAGGGATTTTTAAGTTTACCTTTTGAAAAATGTAAACTTAAAAATCTGATTCAATGCGCATATTGCATCGTTTACTAAAAAAAAAAAAATCATGTTTCAAAGTTTCTCGATGTTACAATAATGAATATCCAGCTTAAAAACAGATGACTGAAGCCATGTGATCGGGTGGTTTCAACTTTTTCGAATTCCTGGCTTTTTTTTTCCTTTTTATTTCTTTAGTTATTCGTTCAGTCATCCGGCTGTCACTTCTCAGGCGTACTGGGATTCATGACCTAAACATATAATTTCAGTTTTGTACGACTTTTTGATTTGACTAGTGTTTAATCCAAGTATTCCCGATGTTTCATTGCTTGGGATGTTACTCGAATCAATTATAATTGAGGTTAGGTTTTGAATGATCTTGAAAACTATTGATTCTATTATGTTTTTCTCTTATCCTGATTCTGTCTATGTCCCCTTACCTGAGTGTGGTGTAGAAACTACTCACTCATGGTGATTGTTGACTATAAGCAAAAGATGTTGTTCTGGGTAGCCTGTGTTCATTCTTCTTTATTACCTGCCCAGACTCCTTGGGTAAAAGGATGCTGCTGCTTCATGTGTTGGCCACTAGATGGCAGCATTTTGAATTCCTATTGAAAATTTGTAAAGGGGCTTCCTCAAATAGCTAGGCTGTTCACGCACTGACTGTTTTGCGAGACTTGTTTACTCAGAGGACCTCAAAATGTGTATTTCCGTTGAAAAATAGAATTTGAAGTTTTACGCGTTCAAAATATTTCCCCTTACTATATACTCCATATGTAGGTAAGTATAAGTAAAAAAAAAAAGGTTGAGCAGTAGTTTTGACTTCATGGAATCTTTTTTTTTTTAAATATTAGTTTAGTTAATACAAAAATCAAGCAAACTTATGTCTAATTTTAATTTGTGCTCATAAATGTTTACGTACAACGAAAGAATATTTTAAGGAATTGTAATTCGTAAACTTTTTGCAAAAATTTAACTTAATTTATGCTCAATGATCTTTGTAACGACCTAGTAATGGTAATTATGTTAAGAGGTATTGTCAAGTAGAAGATCCTTTACGCCCTCACAACGCAGTGCCGAGGCGGCATTCCAGTGTGCACGTTATGCAACGCAATGACAAACGGTCGCACCTCCGACTCTCACCCCACTCCCAATATTCACCATTGAGAGAGCACAAGATCGTAAAATGGAACCCCGCCGGGCCCCGGAATCGTAAAATAACTCGCCGCCTTTATGGGCCTGTATTAATTGCGGTGAAGGACATTAGAAAGTGAAGAGGGCCTCCGGTACTCGCTAACTCCCTCCTCATGACAATCTATATTAGGAGCTTCACTACCGCTCATAAGAAAGGGTGAGTGAATAAAGAAACTGAAACTGCTACCAGAGCTGCCTCTCGAAATCCTGGAACTACCAACGGTGCCTAAGTTTATACGACGAAGAGCTTCGATTTGGTTCAAGCATTCTATCAATCCGATCTTCAGTTCTCTAACACCAGTAATAGCTCCAATCTGGTAGCAACAGTGCTTATTGTAAGAATCAAAACAACCTCAAAACGGGCACATAACACATACCTAGGATAAGTGTTAGGGTTAATTATTATTAGTTGTTAGTTTAGGATTTTCGTATTAGTGCAAAGGCAGAAGTTAATTGTGCCCCAAGACAATGAAGAAACATAATTATTATCTTAGTGCAGCTCATTAACGTACCTCAAAACCTGCTTGTAATGTAGCCAAGCTACAGGAAAATAAGTAACATCAAATAATTTTACATAAGTATGTTTTTTACCCTAATCTCATGGTGGGTCGAAATATTTGCGATCATTATGTAGTTTAAAATATTTTTTTTTAATAGAAAGAGTTATGCGTTTTTCACAATACCCATTTTGTAACAAATATTATTTGCATAAAAATGCTAAGTTTTCTAGTTTTAAGTTAATAACTGAAAAAAAAAAATCAAAATTGTTTTGTGAAAAGAATTCTACTTATGTTGTGGATACGGCAGCTGGCGAGGTGACATACCTGTAGCTCGAATTCACCAATCAAAAAAACAAAACGAACTGTTTTAAATCTTTGATGACTGGACTATACAACATTAATCAATTATTATATTCATAAAATATATAGTTTCTAATTAATTTTGTTAATGAAGAAACCTATATTTAGCGTTTATAACCATTTTTATTATTATTATTGATTTATTTTTTCACGAAAACGCCTTGAAGACCACGCGCATATCATAACTCCAAAGCTTCTCCTTCATCGGCTTCCTCTTCTCCCATGTATCCATCATGAGAACTGTATGTCTACGTTTTCTCTCTTCAGACTACGCAAGCCCCTTGTTTTTTCCTACAAGAACCTTCACTCCCTTCTGTACTCTTCTCTGTCTAAACAATCCTGGTGCATCAGCCCCACCTATTCCAAATCATCCCTAACTTGCTTGAAATATCCTATTGAATTTTCGTGACAGTGGATTCGTTGGAAAATTCTATGGTTTAGTCTTTCAAATTTCATCCTCATCATGTGTCCTTAGAACCTCAGCCTTCCAACCCTAACGTCAGTCTTTAGGTCTGTTGTTTGTTTATAGATTTCTTGATTCGACCTCAACCTGTATCCATCAGGTGTTATCTAAAGTACGTAGATTCTTCTGAGAATTCTTCTTTATATTTTCAGAAGTCTCTCCAGGCTGGGAAGACACGGGGTTTCTGTTCCATAAAGTATCACTGGCTTGATTACCGTGATATAATGTTATAATTATTATTTATTTACAGTCCTTGTAAATATTTATTTAACTTCCATGTCGTCTAGCTTTGCCTGTGTAGGAATTACTTCAAATTCACTCTTCCTAAATTCTGTCAATACATCTCTGCTTTGTTCTTCAACCTTTTCTTTTTCCTAGTCGATTATTGTGTGTAATGGTTGTCCTGATCGAGCCCATCAAGACATCTTATAGCCCATTGAACCAATACAAACATGAGTCTTCTTTTAGATTTATTCTACTTTATGCTGCTCTGGAAAGGGATAATCCCTAACTATGGATTCATTTACTTCTTTGAGTGAATGCCTATTTTACGAATACAGCTTCACTTGTTCCTTTTGAACATCATCAATTTTTCAATCCTCGTATAATCGAAGTGTGAAATGTTGTAAATCCGTTCTATAGTAAGACCTTTTCAACTGCAGAGCCTCAAACACTAAGCTGATGACATCAAAAGCGTACACATTCAATCTTTGTAATCAGGTCTCACAGTTTCGTTTTTGTTCGTTTTTTTTTCAGTTTTTAATTCTCTGAATGTCTTTTCCATGTATTTTTTTCGGTTCAGTGGCCAACTGCATTCATACTGTTATATGAAGCTCTTTTCCCTCAGTATGTCTGTTAGGCCTATAATGCTTAATTGGAAATGTAACAATTTTCATTCGGGAATTTATCTGTTTGATTAATTTACACAAGTTCGTCTTTAATATCACAAAGTGTGGTTTTTATTTCTAGTTTGAATTGTATTGGTTTAACCGCTTATATCATTTATGCATTTTGGAGTCTAGTGATATAAACTTTCTAGAACCTAACATAAATTTAATTAATATTTTTCTTTAAGCCTCATGGATGGGATTGAGGTCAAGATAAACAAAAAAAAAAGGGTTGAGGTGAAGCTCTTTTACTGCATTGAGAATGCATTTGAAGAGGGAGCTAAGGAAATTGGATATTTTGGATAAGAGGTAATGTTGTGTGTTAGTCCAATGGTGCCTAATCTGAAATAGATACTATTTTATGTTTTATAGCATTACCATTACAGTCGTGATTTGCATCATTTACATTTTCAATAATTCTCCTAAAAATGTATGACTGTTAAAAGTAAAACAGTTTTTATTCATTAAATGACAATAATATTATTAAATATTAGCAATAATAACAATATAGGAGATAATTATATGTTATATATAGAATATTTTTATCAGCAACCTGAAGATGAAGGATATTTCCCGAAACGTTGTTGCTGATTATATGAAATAAATTATTGTAGTTGAAAAAGGAAGAATTGTGTCATTCACCAAACCCAGTTTTATTATATTAAAATATTTTTTAGTTTATATATAGATATAAACTGGTTGTAGTATGCGTTGGAACATTGCAATTGTTTAACTCACATAATATTATTCAACTCAGTATTATGTATCATGCTATTAAGTATTTGAATTGATTTTTATGTAATTCGGTTTTGGCATGCAGTTTTCAATGAAAAAAGGCGTTAGAATGAATGAGCTGTGTTTTTATTTTCTTTGCAATACTAAACAAAATACTTAATTATTTTATAATTATCAAAAATCTATAATAAATATAAAGAAATAAATATTTTACTATTTATATGTTTATTATTATAATCATATGGTATATTATCTATATATTATAGATTACTAGGCTGAAAATTTCAGCTTTCAGTGACATATTTGTTCTCAACAAATGGCACCCTCAAGTCATCATCATACGTACTAATACAATGTATAATTAATGTAAACATGCATTAATTATATATAATTAGATATTGATTACGTGATTACTCCATTCACTTCCAATCAGTCAGTAAAATATTTTAGAACTAATGATGAATTTGTGAAATAAATTATTCTAAATAAGCAAGTAGTAGCAAAGAATAAAATATCATTATTCTTGTACTTTATTTTAGTTTTAATTCACACTTTTAATCATTTATAACGGTTTTTATTTGACTACCATGTTGTTTTTTTTAAGATTTAAAAAAAAGTAATCAACATCATTTCTTGATTTTTTAAATATTTATTTAGAAAGCTTAATAATAAGCATCATGTGTGATAGGCATCTAAGAAACGTACAGGCTGCTCCATCCAGGATCTTCTCATTGGTTAGAAAAAGCTGTCAACTTATAGAATGAAAAAAGCAGGAAAAGCATAACGCAGTAACTAGGATGGAATTTTCCTTTCATTTTTGTATTGAAAACAGATGCAAAGTGATGTGGCTTTTTCATTACCTTAAGTGCCAAAAAATTGTGAAATGGGAGAAAAAAATTGAGACCCCCATAAAGCAATCCCCTGATATCATTCAAATTTACATACAAAATTACAACCTGGGAAGCTTAAAACACGAACCTCGCAGGATGGAGTATAATAGATGTGATAAGCTGCCAGGACAAAGGAAGCCAAAAATGCGAGCTTCATTGAGCTCCGGAGGCGTGGCCTCTATCTTTCAGCTTAAATTCTGCAGAGGTAGTTATACTATGAAACTGATTGATAACAGATATATGTCGGTTATTTTATTCTGTGGTAACAATAGAACCATCTTTAAAAAAAAAAAACTTATTTTTAATTTTCGTTATTATTTCTTATATTAACCCTTGCAGGTAGTGACGGTTATATTTCTGCATCTTGATTTTCTAATTTCATCATCAGCCATTTCTGTTTTAGAATATATTTATTGTTAATAATGTAGACATTTATACAAATTATTTATAAAAATATTAAATCATATTTCAGGCTGTAATATGTTCAGTAATACATTCAATATATTTTAAAAATTAATGTTTTTTTTTAATAACATCTTACACCAATATATCAGAAACAATTATTTATTTATTTGTATCAAACTTATTAATAGGTCCTTGACAGGTCCATAAGAGATGACTAAAATATCTATAATAATTCACTTTGAACATATTATTTTATAAATATATATGCTATAAATATAATTATAAAGCATAATATATATTTGTATTGCTGAAAGTAGTAGTACATTGTTTTAATAATAGAACTCAATTCATACTTCAATATTATAGACAAAAATGAATCCCTGACGCCGGCTGTAGAAGAAAAAAAATTGAGTCCCCCACAATGAACTCCTCTGATACCAACTCAATTCAGGTAGACGTTGTCAACCATTCAACTAAATATTTGGAGAATTTTTGAGGTAGAAAAATATTAAAATAAAAACTTTAACATGAAAATGGACGTAGACCGTAGATAGTAAGTAATTGCACCGCATACTGCGATTTCTTCTTGGTAGGCAGCATAGTTTTAGGACAGTTTGTCGAGAGAGCACAGCTGAGAATGTTATGCGATGTTTCACTATCACAACTGAGCAAGTATGTGGTATTTATAAAATAGATCAAGTTCATAAGGTTTGTTTGTTAATTTCTGCTTTCACTTATGTATTTTTTTATGGAACCTTTTTCAATATATGGAATATATAGTAAGGGAAAGTATTACGACGGTGCAAAATATGGAATTGGAGTTTCCTCTGGAATTACACCTTTTGAGGTCCCAAAACCAATATAACTAATAACCAATGCGCGAATGGAACCATATATGTTTGTATGTAAATATGCAATTTTAAATGTCGTACGGTGTTTATAGTTTGTTGTTTTGTTTTGAATTTGAATTTTTTTTTTTAAATAAATGTATACGGACATATATTAAAATTGTTTGAGTTTAAGCTAAGCTTCTTTTGTAATTATTTAACATAAAAATACTAGAACTAACAGCTTTAGTATTTGACTAAAGTTAATAGGTATAAAATATTAGTGGTAGATCTGTAATAAAGTGTATTTTAGTCCATGTAACCCATTGAGAAGAAAGGTGACCACCTGCCCCATGTTCCTTCTGAGGAAGTGGTCTATTGCGCAGGAACATCCTCGATAAGGCTAGCTCGCGCAATAGATGACATCTATGATTTTGCGGGCATTATAATCATATAACTACCCCTAATAGAGACGATACGTATACATTAGCGGTCAACATCACGAAACCGGTTCCCAACTGGGTCGTGCTACAGAACCTACTTCTCGCGAGGCTTTTGATACCGTGCCGTTTGGAACAGGTTACGGAAGTGTCACAGCGTTTCTGAATCATGATTACATTTGAGAACGTGTCAATTTTAAAATAACCTACAGTATTTTCTGAGATCGCAACAGAAGCATAAATAGTGGTTGTCTTGAAAAATCGTATGCGAGTTGGACAAGGCCTAGCAAATTTATTTTTTGAAAAAATGTATCCAAAAATGCACTTGTAGAAGGCTCATTACATTGTGAGTTCTTAGTAAAAAATATTACAAATAAGACTCAAAAAAGAATAGGTTGCGATAAGATTTAATTTAAAATAATAAATATAAAAACAAATAGGTTATAATCAATATATTAATATTTTTTTTTTTTTTTATAAAATTAGGTTTTTGTGTTCAATTAATGCTTATCATAGTAATATAAATGAAATTATATCATGTAAAACATTTAGCTACTTAGATGTACATAAAATTCGGTAATGAGAAAGGGAAAATAAATTTTGAAAACAAGTTAAATTAAAAAGAAAACCATAGATCAGTATAAAAAATGAAATGTTCAGATAAATTTACATAAAATAAAATAATCATAAATGTAATAAAAAAAAATCTATAAATATGTAATATCTATGTAGATAAAAGTAACGAACCGGGTGAATTGTATGTGTTTTATTCAAGATATCCTATATGTATTTCAAGATAAAATTTGTATTATTATAATTTTGTAGGTACATTTAGGATATATAACATAAGTTTTGCGGGTTCAATAACAGGTTCAATCCACTAATATTGTAAATGATATAGTGAAATGTTTGCTTAGGCTAAAATTCTAAACAAAATACAAATGAACTATATTTTTATCCAATCAAAAAGGCAGGAATCCAAAATAAAAACTGATGAAATATAATTTGGCATTTGTATATCATATGCATTTTAAACATTCTAAAGATAACATGGAACTAGATAAAAAAAATTAAAAAAAAAACAAAAACGATTTGAACAGTAAAAAAAATTCCTTGGAATAATTGCAACATGGAATATTGAATTAATTCTTCTTACCTGCTGCGTATATTATTATTTTTAGTAACATTTTGGACAGCGGTGACCTACAATTGATTTGGCCTCTATTTTCAAGGTGCAATCTAATAGTTTTGTTGCAACACGACTGAGAGAAAGCAAAAAGTGTTTGCACGGGCACTTAATTCAAATATATCAGAACTTATACCTGACATCTTTAATCCCCGATGTCTTAGTTATGATATGTGTGTGACAGGATAATTATGGATCAATATAGAAAATGGGTACCAGTATTTATTTGTGTACTTTTTTTTTTTTTAATTTCGGTTAAGCAATCTACTGCTGATTCAAAAATTATACCATATTTCATATATGATATAATCCATTATGTATATGTTAGCGATATATTACGTTTAATTGAACTCTATCAGATTAAAAGAAATATATTTTTTATTATCAGTGTAACAGAATTATTTATACCTTCATTCTGTTAAATTACTCAAAATAAAATTTAAAAAAAAATTTATGTTAATTGTCCAATCGGACAACAGATTTCTCGAGCACAAGACTCTGGACATGGTTTTCCCCTCTAGATATCACCCATCATCATTATTTACCTTTTATTAAATTCATAAAATATACAATTCGAAAAGTAAATATACATAATTAATTTAATTATTTATTTTTTATTTACATATATATTTCTTTACTTTCTGTTTGAATAATTTTAGTAAAACTTATTTTAGTAGCGGTAATAAATTTTTATTATTATTAGTTTGGTTATCATGTTTTTAATTTTTTAATTATATATTGTTTTCTGTCATTATTCTGTCGTTTATATAAGTTATGAATGAACTGATATTCATTTTTCTAGACTGCGGTAGATTGTTTAATTATTTGTCAATAAAAAAAAAAAATGATAAACTTATAATAAAAAAAAACAAAACAGAGCGAGCTGTAATTACTATTGTTTTTATTTACATTTTTTATTAATTCTTATCATTCTCAATCGAAGCTAAAACTACTAATTTTGAAAAAAAATTTAATTATTTTATTTTATTTACATTTATATTTCTTTACCTTTACCTCATTATATTATTATTATTTTGGTTATATATAATTAGCATATTGTTTAACTTATTTTTATTTCATTATTTTTTTATATTATCTCTTTATTTTATTGATTACATTTTTCTTCTTTTATTATTCTGTTCTGCATATACTATAAAAATAACACATAGACCGCTTTTTTAACTCATGCTCTAGATCGTGGAAGATTGTATTACTTATTATTCAGCAAAATAAAATAAATACTAATAAACTTCTAATGAGAACCCCCAAAACTGCGGTTATTATTTGTATCCTTTTTTAAAAATTCCTAATCTAAAGTTATTACTAAAATTTGTTTAATTGAAATAAAAATATCATCAATAAACTTCTTAACAAAAACTCCCCACAGTTGTATTCCTTTTTTGTTTTTATAAATAAACAAAAATCTGCACTTTACTACTGAAAATACCTAAACAGTGACATGCGTACAATAAGTTATATTTAGTCAATATCTGTCATGCGAAAAAGGTTCAACGTTATCAGATAACAACATATATAATAAGGGACTATTTTTCGGGATATTTTTGTACAATTGTGTTTTATTAGGAATAATAATAGTTAGGAAATTATTTTTAAAAAATACATAATAATGTAATTTTGTGGTAATATGTATAATGGTTACTTGTTTTAAATCGTTACCTACAGACAAATATGGTGCTGGACACCGAAAATTACAATATTCCTAAATTAATTAAATTAAATGGTGTCTAAGGTAATAAAACTGAATTAATGATAAAAAATTATAGCAGTCTACTGACAGTAAAAAATAATTTTTATTTTTCAACATAAACCCAAGACACGTGGTTCCGTTTAGTTATTTAGAGACATAGACAAAGTCTTGGGTTTTTGCGATAAAATGAAAAAAAATCAACATCGAAGCTTATAAAATTGGAGAAAAAAAAAATGAATGTCTGGATTTAGCCATTATATTATGAATAGATGTTTTAACCCAAATTCAAGACTCGAGCTGATCTCAATATTCATTTACATTTTCCTTAAAATGTGAATGAATTTTGATGAATGTATCTCTTGAAGTTTTTTTGAGCTCCCGGTCTTTCCTTGTTTACAAGAGCCTGCGAATCAAGTCTGGCTTGAAAAAAAAGTTGGACTTATTAGTCCGGAGCCAGAAATTTAGGCCATTCTGCCCACTATGCGCCGTCATCGTAGTCCTGAATTTAGTAGCCTGGAGAGATTTCAAACTGTATTAAACGAATTATCACGAATCTTTTTGAGTTATTAGGATTTCGGTGAAGAATAAGCGCCTCAATTTATAACTTAAACTAGAGATAGCTCAGATTTTGTATCAGTTTTAAATATTATTTTGCTAAATTTTATTGTTATGAAAAACATTATTTTAGTATAGTTCGTTCCAGATACAAGTAAATGGAAAAGAATTAGCACAGAAATAAGTTCAGAAACAGAAAGTGTTACAATGAATATGATATTCCACACACTATCTGAATCTATAACAGATTAACTTTGATTTTTTGTAGGCAGTAAATACAATTTTGACAAACAATGTTTTCAATCATCAAGACCCATTGCTCTACCCACTCGACCCAGCTACCCAATTTTTTTTTTCAAACCAATTAGTTAATTTTTGTGTGAGTAACGCAGTTTTGCCTTTTTCATTCATTTTTTTTGTTAATATAATTCATGCTCTTTTTATTTTATTACTATGCTAAGTGCCTAGTGAACACTTCCGCTCGACAGACCGGTCTGACGATCAGGAAACAACTGTCGAGGAAACGAGAGGCCAATCAGCAATCGAATTTTTTCAGGAAATTAAAGAAATTAAAATGGTAGGAAATAATGAATTTAATTTTCAAATATATTCAAACCAACTTTCTTACTAAAATAAAAAAGAAGGTCACATAACTGGATTAAACCCGCATGGAAATTTTTTATCGTATTTTTTTAAAGCTATTTTATGCTTAATTTAAATTACTAGTTATATTATATCGTTAAGTTTTCCTGCAAATTTAATTTTTTGGTATGGTAAAGTTTCTTATATCTACTAAACTTATCCAGCAATAAACATTAAAATAATTCGCGCCCAAACAGCATGGATAAGTAAGACAGTTTAACAGGTTAGGACCCATTTCTTTGCACATTTGAATTTCTGAATCTCTAAATTGAAAGTAAAATATTTTCTTTAATCCATGGAAGAAAATAAGGAATCTGAAATCAATATCCTCCAGACATGAGCTTTACGATAAAACTATTTCTGTAAGCAAAACCACTATTGCTAATTGCTTAACAAGCCTTGATTTTAGGTGACAGAAGTATCTGTTCCGTATTTTCTTCAAAAATAAAAGTACATGCAAATAAAACATGCATTTTTGTATTAATATTTTTACCTCTATAAATAAAAAAAAAAAGAATATTTCAAACACTCTAAGGAGGCTCTCTATAAATAAGACAACTGCCATTTTAAACTTGCCTATTTGAAAAACTGTGTAAATGAAAAGCATCTTTAAGTGATGTAATGCCAATATATGTAACATAACAATTAACTGATATTTTTTCCAAAGGGATGTAGTCCCAGAATAATAAACCATTTATTATTTCATAAAATCCTAGGTTCCTTGAGATCTCAGTTACATAGGTTACATTGTATTTTGCTTGTTCAATCCTCGGATCAACAGCAATCCAAGACCAACCAAAATCCCAAATTCAGAACCCCTCCCAACATCCTGCACTGAGGACTCCATTACACGAGATATGATCTACTAACGGGACCATATTAACTGTTCAAACAGCTCTCATACTCCAGATCCACTTTTACTCGGCTAGCACTGGATCTGCAGAGGTTTGTCAGGCCGTTCAACAACCTGGGCAACCAGGTCCCGTTTAGAAAACTTAACTCTAACACCAGAACTTACAGACCTACGATTTACGAAGACATATGATTTAAACTAGCTGTAATAAGCTTTATAGTTTATTACAGTTCATAGTTTGAAATATTATATTATTTAAAGTAGAAAACATATAACATTTAGCATTTAAAATTTATAATCATATATACAAGCGACCCCACTTTTTTTTTTTGTTCTATTCATTCATTCTTCTATTTATTTTTATTAATTATGATTTTTTGGTCTCCTCCTCCTTGTTTGTTTATCTACATCTAATGGTTATTTTTGATTTTTTTTCTATTTTAATTAAATATTATTCTAAATGTATTTATATACATATTATTTCATTTGATTTAATTTACTTGTATTATTATTATTACTTTAAAATAACGCATTATTTTCCGTCATACTTATTACTAATATATTTGCTTCGAAATATATTTAAGGTTAAACATTGGAGTGTATACTATTACATTATCATACGTATACGTATACGTAAAACACCATTGCTGTGGGTGGCCTTAAATCCAATTTAAAAATATATATACAGAATAATATATTTAAAGCGAATCTAGCATTTTTTTAACTCCCACAAATAGTTCAACCTTGGGTTTAAATATCAAACGATTAAAGAGAAAGATAAATTAAAGACTATAAAGAATGAAATGAGCCAGGAATTAGTTTTTTCTTTAGAAGAGGATGCGGTGGTTTTAATGGAAGTACGGTCGGAAAAGTGTGAGGGTACATTTTGTTTCCGTTTCATAGATAGTAGAACACTGTTTCAATATAAATATTATAAACTTCCCTAAAATCATCCACTTAAAAAAAAAAAAAAAAAAACCTTTGAATTTTAATATAAGGAATAAAAGTAAAAGTATTAAGAAAGCAAATTATTTATGTTAATAAAAATTATTTATATTATTATTTCGAAAGGTGACAAAATTCATTCATCTCATTAATGAAGCCATAGAATTCAAATAAAACTCAGTAAAAAATATGATGAAGTAATAGTGTTAAGCTGTTCATGATATATTTTTTTTTAATCTACCATTAAAAAATAAATCTATACCGCTGCAATCCATAAAGAATCAGGAGTACAGTACTTTGTAAGTACTAGAGAAACGGTTGTGCACGGAGGTGATACGGTCAGAATCACGCTCCACCATCAAGTCTTTTTCCAATTAAGAATATCTTTATGAGGTAGGGTGGACGCACAAGATTGACTCACGGCTACAGTAACAGAATGTAGAAATAAATAAATTAATCAATAGTTTATATTCTTTTCCTCCTTTTCATTATATAAAAAAAATATGCAATATTTTAACAAATATAAATATTAATATGTTTTTGTTGCCATAGTGGCATTTTTAGGTAAATGTGCCGGGTTTTCTTAAGGCGTGTTCACATTTGTAGAAATAAAGCCGAGCGGTAATATAGAACTTGGAGGGATCATTCCACCGGTGGTGATAGTGCTGAAAATGGTTTCAGACTGCAGAGTCCGAAGCCCTTCCCTTGGCCAGGACCTCAACCAAGCGAACCGTACCTTGCCACCTCTTCTTCTTCACTTCTTGGTGGAAGATCATTCTTCTCTATATCTTTATCTTTCTTCCTTCATCATCTACCACGAACTTCTGCGGTAAACTGTTCTTCTTAATCTATTCTATGATGTGTACTTGAAGCTTCCCTAGATGATATTCGCTGGTGACACTTCGTTGTAAATTACGTTAGTTTAATATTTCAGTATTCTTTTTTAAATGTTTCAATTCACTTTTAGTTCATCGAGAAATTACAGTTGTTTTGTATTTTCTTTTATATTTTGATAATTGCAAAATATGTTAATTATCTGAAATTTATTGAATTTGGTATATTTATATATTTTCTATGTTTCTTAATTTGGACTTAATAACATTTTTATTGATTATATTTGTAGTTAGTTATTACTTAAATAGTTTTATTTTATTTTTTTTTTGGCACTAATAGTTTTCTATTTTTCATTTGTATTATAATTTTTTTTTTTTATGTTTTCATTATCTTGTACTGATCTCTAATATAATAGTAGAGATAAATAAAACTAATTTATTTTTTTCATTTTTAATTTATTTAATAAATGAAACTTATAATATAAAATTTATCATATTAGTTCTAGTCTCATTAGTCATTTTTCACTAGTTACAATCATGTTATTCAGACTTTGCGCAATAAAATTTATTTCTGATTAACCAATAATTTTTATCTTTCGATATAAATAATGAAAAAGAGTTCTGATGAAGGACATTGCTTGCAGCGAGAGGTTGCTAAGAGAAGACTATATTGCTCTATCTTATCGAGATGATAAGCTCATCCTCCAGTAGCAGATAATAGCACAAAGTCTCCTACTGTTTCTATCTTTTATACTGTCTACACTTAAATATCTATCCACTTATTGCACTTATTAACCAATCTAGCAATTTATGTTATATTATAATACAGATCCATATGAAATGAGGGGTTCGAGGAAGAATGCGACGTGTCAAATTTTGAAGAACACTAGTTTTTACTTTTTTTTTCCTTCCTACCTTCAGGCTACAATGTAAAAGCTATGGATTTGATTTATATATAAAAATATTTAAATAAACATTTGATGTATAGATCTAAAACTGTTGCATTTTTAGTGCGAACCAGAGGCAAGCAATAAAAATATAATATTGTTTCAAAATATAAAACAAATTAACATTAGAATTTTGTGCGAAATGCTAATTCGTTTCTCTATAAAGTTATTTCATTATGCTACTTTGTCTTAATTTCAGTATATATTTGTCTATTATATTATAAATTACTAGCTGTATAAAACAATATGTAAGAATTGTAGGACTTTTCTCAAAGATAAAAACTGCTAAATTGTCAAATTCATATCATGTGGCTTATTATAAAATATGTATGCAATTTTGATTATATAGAGCACATTTTATTTATTTATTGTTATTATATAAATGCTTATAACTTTTTATACCAATCTATTAATATATTTTTTTTTAATCATTTATCGTTTTCATCTTATTATTTTTAATTGAAGGTTTTTTTTATACATATATTTAAATTCTTGTATCCGTAAAAATGTATTAGATTTTAATTGAACATAATTATGTCTGAGATCGTGTTAGTTTTTTATGTGTAATATATACAGGAAATACTGTATATATATATATATTCGTTAGAGGAAAAAGTTTCATAAGATTAAAAAAACAATTGTTTTAGTAGTTGTAAGTATGATGTATATACACCTATTCTTGTTGCCTCAAGCCCTTCATATGTTTATAACTCATTTGTTGAAGACTCGGTTGGCACCCCCTTTTTTATGAATAAAGTTACATTTGGTGGTGAAGTCGACTTCGTGGCCATTTCCATTTCTTCTCTAGTCCAGTTAAATCTGGAATATTCAATGGAAACTGGAAGGATTTTAAAATAAAATCTAATTTTGAAAGGATTTTTTATTGGTGAATATTCGGATCCGACGCCAACACGACTTCGGAGGCTTAATTAGCCAAAAATAGCAAATGATTTTTGACGATTTTCTGTGCAAACGAAATCGAGCAATGCAGGAAACAAAATCAAGAGATTTCTAAACTAAATTTTTTAAAAAAGAAGGGCACATTATTGCTGTCGATAAGGGTAGTTCAATTTCGACATTTGTTAACAAAAAATAGATCATTTGACATATATAGCACACGTTTATAATTTATAATAATAAGACATATAGTTAACTAATAAAATAGGTCAAATAAAATATCTCTTGAAAGCCTTATGAAAAGTTATTTTCAGTCGGCAGAATTGGATAAAGGGAAGTGTACAGAAATAGACACCGTAAACAACTTTCTTAGCCGGGTTAACACCCACACATCGTCCGTTGTGAATAGTCCGTACTCTCAGGTGAAAATAAAAACAAATTTGGATTACCATCAGTAATACTTAAAATACACTGTATACTGTATGATATGTATATTTAAATGAATATGTTCACAGATGTACCTTTTAATTAATTGTGAATTAATGAAACAATACAAACCCCCCTAATATTCGCCCGCAGGAGCGTTGCTACATTAACCAATTTTGGAGTTGAGGAACAAAACCTATAATCTTCCAACAGTTTTGTCCGGATTTTTCCAAGTTATAGGAATAGCTCTTTTATTAAACCTTTTTTGAAATGCTGACCTGTGATATTATCTGTTTGAATAATATTGTTCCACAAAGTATTGCAGTTTGAATTATGTTCTCAAATTTCACAACTTTTTAGGTTTTTAAATAACTTGGGGGAGGAGGGTTGTTTCTGAAACCATCCCTAATCCATAATTCTTGCCTGACGTAAAAATCGCAACATTTTAGAAAAAAAAATTTAATTTTTCTAAGCTATACTGGATTTCTATAGTATGTTACGTGTAAATATCATAAAATTATACATTATCTCCTAAAATAGGGCTTGGCCAAAATAAACTGAAAGATCAAGAGATGTACGGTAACGTTTTTGTTTTGAGCATTTTTACTATTCTTTACTCACAAAGTATGGTTCGATTTGTATCTGGTGAATGCTAATTATGGTTTTAATTAAATTTTTAAATATATTGTGACCTTAATGTTTCCTATGTAACCGATCTAGTCCGAACCTGATATCACTCCTTCAATTATAAACTACCTAACCACTCAAACCCCCTAGTTTCTATCTAACCTTGTATCCTCTTCCATTCTTGACAATCCTCCGAGACATCTGAAAATAAAATGGCCACGAGACCAGCTAATGTAAGATGTCATTAGAGTGCTACCAATGGGTAGTTGCTCTACACACCTGTTACACTCCATTTTAAGTAAGAACAAATTTACCGAATGTATTATGTAATATACATGATAAATATTAGGTTTAATCTGTTGCCAGATGAAATATGATTTTTTATTACTGCGAAATTTTTTCAATGAATAAATTTTTTTAAAAATTCTCACTTCATGAAAGCTTCTAATATTACTATTGTAGGTAATAAAGTCTTTTTAAAAAATAGTTCAAAGTCTTGCAAATTTATTTGAATTAATTGCGTGAATATACTTGCTTATCTTATTGATATAATTTATTTATAAAACTAATATATTGTAAGCATTAATATTTTAGGAAACAAAGGAATGCATTCTTCTGAATGATTTGTTCAACGAAGACGAAATCAAATACTTTCTCTTTCTTTTTATTCCTCTTCTTTCGCAAAAAGATATCGATGGTCACAAAAGATAACCTTTTAGCGGCAATTTAATTATTTTGTTTACAATTTGAATAAAAATCCTCTGATCTACATGGTTAATAAAATTAGTGGAAGTTTCGGTCTCAAACCGATTAAGAATATTTTAGCGAATTTTTAAGGTACAGTGCCAATACATAAACATTTGTAATTCAATCTTTAAACGTAAATTAATTTCTATACTTAATAAGTAAACATATCAGTAACGAGGTAATCATTTGGGGTTATTGAAATTTTAGAAACTGAGAATGCAATAAAATTATTTTATCAAATGTTGTCTGTTATGAAACCTTTATATTTCTTAAGATAAAGTTTTGACATTTTAATTTATTCTTAACAGAATCTTTGATTTATGATTATTTTGATAATATAATAATATATCAAATTATAGCCCTAACTATATATAAGTAATATTCACTCACCTCCCGATTCCTTAGATTACCTGCAAACGACTGAAACAACACGAGACTGTCGGAATTAAGAATTATTAATATTCAGAAAGTGGGTGCCATACCCTTCTATTATCCGTATCCCACATCATTTGGTTCAGAGGTGTCCTCTGCGGTTTCCTATCTGCCATGTTTGCTCAAACTTCAGACTTCAGTTATTCATTAGTACAGCAAAGAGTTAGTTATTCCCTTCAACTTACTGACCGCTACTTCTGTGATTTCTGAGAATCCGGAGTTTCATGTGACCAGTACAGCACAGATATGTTTTTTATGAAAACATCTCATAAAATATTTTCAAATATCGTGTTTGACGGTAAAGATAGATTCGAAAGTCTTTGAGCAATAACAGGGTGAAAATTGTCGGTTTGTTTGGGGTGAAAATTACCTTCTGTATTTTTTTTCTTCATTTTTTTTTTCAAATGATGACACAAATAAAATTTTTATCATAAGTGAGAATCAATATCGCAATAACCAATGCAATACGTTTGATTTTAAAAGTTTTATCAAATTGTATAGTATTAGAGGCTTAAATTCTTTGCACAGTTTTATGAAACTAACTAACAGAAGGAAAAAATAACTTCCTTGAACTTCAAAAAATAAAA
>NW_027115275.1:1053174-1081937 GCF_000696795.3 Halyomorpha halys | reverse complement strand
AAAACCTAAAACACTTTTTTTTTTTTTAAATATTTATTTATTGCTATTTACAACTGTACATTATAATACATTTAGTAAATCTGATTTAAGTTAAATTGGATTGTTACAGGCCTGTAGAGAAACTACCCATTGGTAGTACTCTGATGACATTTTACATTAGCTGGTCTCGTGGCCATCTTCTTTTCAGGCGCCTCGGAGGATTAGATTAGAAACTAGGGGGTTTGAGAGTTTATAATGGAAGGAGTGATATCTGGCTCGGGCTAGATCGGTTACATAGGGAACATTAAGGTCTTTATGTATGACTTAATTTGTGACAAAGTAAGAAGCATTGAGGATTTTACGAAGGATTTTGGATTGTGAGGATTGAATACGAGAGGAATTTGAAGGTTTAGTTGATGCCCCAAAGCCCAACTCCATATGTCCAGATTGGCCTTATTACAGTCATGTAGATCAGTCTTTTGTAATGTGTTGGAAGTTTAGACCGTTTGTCTAGTAAGTGCTGTAATAGTCGAAATCGACGTGCAGTTTCCTGTCTTTTCAGTCTTGTGTGTGGATTCCAGGTAATTCGTTTGGCCAAATGTAGTACAAGGTAGGGGATCTGTTCGATAGGGGGTAAGAGTAACATCATTAAATGAAACTGTAGGGCAGTCAGTAGGTTTACGACGAAAGGTAAAGGTGATTTCTTGAGACTGGTATTCATTTATTAAATAAATCAAATGGTATCCTCGTTTAGTCTCAACACTTTATTATTTCAATATTCCAACGATTCGGCCATCCAACGGTTTACAGACTTGGTTAATCATCCATCATTTATGAATATTATGAATTGTTTCATTAGCATTATGTATTTTTTTGGAGAGTTTCTAACTGTTAAACGAATCTCTAAATTATTTTATTGAAAACAAAATATTTCTTATTGTTTGTTTTTCTACCATGAGATGAAGCTCTAATGATCCAAGCAATGTGTTCTCAAGATCTAGCTTATATGACCCCATAAGAGTTGTAGTTGAGTGCTGGTTAGTGAGAGGGCAATCAGATATTGCCTAAATATTGAAGGTCCTTTATGGTCAGTTACCTCGAAACAATTCATTGCTGAACTGCATTATAGGGATTTCTTTTGAGAAAGAATGGTTTAAATAAGACACTTAAAGAGTCAGTGAAAATGTCATAGTTTCTAATGAAAGCTGGTTCAATTTTTTTTATACTGATGGTTCGATGATTAATTGATCGCGACTTAAGTAGGAACTTAAGTTTAGGACAGGTTATTAGTTACACAGACATGTTATAAGTTGTGACATAAAAACAAAAATGGGAATGGGCAAATTTTTTTCTTTATTGGTGGGGTTTAAAATGCATTGGGCTATGTGAACAGCTTGCACCATATCCAACAGATATGGGATTTAGGGATTGGTACGTGTTCCGGGAGGACAAAATTCGAAACGAAAAGCATATTGAATAGTGTGAAGGAAGTCACCTGTTTAAAAAAAAAATGTAAGGTGAAAATGATTTTTAATCTCTTTAAATTTTTATTTAACTAAACTAAGAGGTTTTATTCTTTATAGACATAATTTTTTTCATACATAATCCTTTCAATACATTTTTTTTTGTAAAGCTGGTTAAAGTATTTATTTATTTACATTAACCACTTTTATAAAACTGGTTATACAAATAATATTTTTCTTTGTGTTTTTTTTAAGCAATAGCGAAAGAAATAACTTAATAATAATCAAGGCCAAAATAAAGCGAAAATGTTACATTGCCCATGCTCTGCTAAAGTTATTATTTATATATATTTACTTTTACTTGATATACATTTTTACTATCAACGTGTTGTTAATTATAAAATTATTGAAAAAATATTCTTATTATCAAGAAGATATTTAAAATGTTTCGAAGTTACAGTAAAAGAGAACAGAAAACCTCTAGTTTTTATATTTTTGTGCATTTCGCCAAAATACTTTCTATTAGTTATTTTAAAATATATATGTTTTCATTTCAAACAATTTTCTTCATTACAAACAATATTATTAAAAATGGCCTATTATTTTGGCCATTTTCAGCTTCAACCCAGTCACAACATTAAAATCTATTTTCAAACATACAATTTCTGAAAGTATTTGTAATAGTTTATTTAAAATTATGCTCAATTTTTTTTTCGGTGTTTTAATAATAATAATAATCATAACAATATTTATTCAGTGACGAATTTCTTTAGAATAATAATACAAAAAATAAAAATTGCTCTTTTAGTATCTTAGTAGAAAATAAAAATACGAAAAATAATTATAAAAATCGAAATCAAAATGTCGTGTTTAATAATAATAAATTAAAAAAAAAATAGTAATTGATAAAAAAAAGAACATAATGTTAACATTCATTTTACAAATATTAAATTAAAACTATTATATACAATACCATCCATTTACAATATAATAAAGAATAAATTAATAATTTTGATAGATATGTAAAAAAAAAAATTAAAATTAAATATTCTATCTATTTACAAACTTTGATTGAAAACCAGATATAAGGGTTATATCTTTAATATATGAATTAATATTTTACTAAAGTTATATTAAAATAAAAAAAATCTATATAATTTAAGTGGTTTTTCATTTATATTTGGGTAATTTCTCTTTATTATATTATATTACTGTGGAATTGTACAATTTCGATAATTTGAGAAGAAGGAAATGTTAGAACTCGGGTTAGTTTACGTATAACAGGAAGTGTATGCAGTTTGGTGCAACGGGGTAGCCAAAATTCCGCATGAGGAGTCAAAGGGAAGACCTTCAAAGCAGATCCAACCAGCTGTGCCTCCCAATTTTTACTTCAAAAAAGGTCAGCGTAAATTTTTTTTTCTTTTACAACCCATTCATTCAAAATGTGAAAATAAAATGGGTCAAGTTTATGGTAAGTTCAAGTATAATTTTTTCGTAGAAATCATTATCGGCAATTTTTAGCTTGTAATTCGTTCATTATCAGAAATGAAGTTTCACTAATTTTCAGAAAAATTAAATTTATTATATCATCAAATCCTTTATTTCATAATTATTGCGATGATCATAATTTCGTCAATTCTTTTAGGATCATATTAATAGCTTGTAGGTAAAAATAATTGTTGAACAATTGTTGCGTAAGGAATTGATGTGGTATCATGGTGAAACCTTGAAAAATGAAATTATAATACGCATAATAAAAAAAAATCATTGGAGCAATAAAAATAAAGATGAGTGGTGAAAAAATTTTATTTGAACCAACATAATTGATCAGACGTTACGACAAAAAATTTAACCCAGGAAACAATAAAGGAATAGTTTGAAGACATAATGAAAATTTTTAAATAACTGGAAAAATATATATTCTACAGATATAGTAGCGAATAAAAATGTGACCATTATTTACGAAAAAATGCTTTCTAAAATTTTCTTATCTAAGATTATTTTCCATTAATTTACATAAATTATTCATCTAATGTTTGAAGAAAATATATGACTTTTGCTCACTGCATCTTTTTCTGAATTCGTATATTTTTTTTGTATACGTTACGTATTATTACCTAACTCAAAAGCTGAGAGACGGTTACTATGTTTTTACATACATTTTTGAAATATAGTGTAATTGAATAAAACTGTGATTACAACGATTTTCATATAGCTCATAAAACAGTCCACAACCCATCTTTTCATATTTAAAAATCAAACGTTTCAACCATCTTTGTTTTTAATTTATCAATTTATAAACCTTTAAATGTGTAAACCATTAAAATTAAGTAAACCATTAAATTTATCAATGTGTAAACCGGCCTTGCTTCAGCCGATTTCAAAGTTACAGGGTAGTAAAAGTGCATTTCATGAACATTATTTTTGATCATTAAATTCATTGTTAAAATAATCCACGATTTTCGTTATGTCATCTCACATATCTTTAAAGAGATATTCTATCTACTGAATCATATTTCATCTTGTTTGAAATCGTCTTATCAAAAAAATATTCTAAAAAGTATATCGCTCAGTTTTCACTTGCCACCCTACTTGGAGTTTAAATTAATCCACGCTCATATAAGAACGGATTTATTTATTATTTATTTTAGCAACAAATTCCCGGTCTAGTTATTCAAATGATAGTTTCAGTTGACACATTGTCAAATTTAATTTTTAACAGGTTTCAGAAAATTTCTTTTAATAATATTTCACTTATTAAAATTTTGACATTTTTCTTTTGCAAAAGTACAGCAGTAATATAACTAAATTTTTATTTTGCTCTTAAACATTTATTTAATGCTAAATTGTTATTGGATCAATATTTAAAAATACTAAGAACGATGTTATAGAGTTAGTCGTTCTGTCAACTGAAAATCTCAAAAGTAGTTTATGTGAAATTAAAAAGGTAATTATTTAATAACTGTGGGGACATGACAACTGTTATCAGACTGGTGAAACGGATAACTAACCCCCCATGCGCTCGCCAATTAACGATCAAACTCTCGTTAGATCAGTTCTTTTATTTATGCGTTAACACAAAGACGAATTTGCAAGACTTATTTGAATTAAGACACATTAAAACGTGCATTTCCGTTGAAAACTCAAATTTAAATTTTTCCTGATTGCAATAGTTTCCCTTACAGCAGATATCGGTACATATATTTGCAGATAAAGGTTATTATTGTTATAATTAAATACTATTATAATTGATTAATAATAATTATAATTTATAAACATGATAAAGAAACTGTACTTTAATACAACATTTTTCGTAAATAGAAACAATTAGTTGTAAGTAACAAAACTTAAATGGCACTACACAGACTACATCACAAGCAAGAAACCCAGTGGTTATTGACGAAAATATCCTTACGCTAACAGCTTCCATCGAAGAAAAAAAATTTCCGTGCTCTTTATATATTACTATATATTATAAATACATTTTATAATATTTATTATTTATTCTACTAATAAATCACAATGAAACTAGAGGAAAAATGAAGAATAAAGTGGTGTTACAGTGAAATCACAATGAAATAAAGAGTTAATTAATTATGAATTTATACTTAAGTATTTATTATGAAATAAGTTTAAGAAATATAAATATGCAAAAGCTATTACTATAATGAATGAGTACAAAAATCTCTTTCAGATTATATACAATGATATATTTCAAGGCATCTTTTCCAGATTTTAAACGTTAATTCAGACTTGCATGTTTTGTCTGTGAAGTATAGATACTCTTATTTTTATTCACAAAAAACGTTTGTGGATCTACGTATAAAGAGAAATAAATAAATTGGAATTTAGAGTAAATATTTCGTTAATTGTTTACTTGAGATGAACTATTTTTATTCAGAATGTCTTATTTTATCCTGATTATGCCTCAATAGGCGAAGGGTTTGATCAGTTACTAAATAATTGCGATTTAACAGACTAACTGTTCGGCTTAAACTTTTCCAATAATAACAAAATTAAACATAGAAACACCACATATTATTTCTCAATGATTAACTATTTAAATTAGTTATTGATTATATCAGTAAGTAACAAACCATAAAAAAGTCGTTCGGAATTATTAAAAATGAATTGAAAATTGTTGCATAAGAATGTCAATTTCAGGATAATCCTATAATGACAAGTTAATGTTTCACCAGATTTCAAATATCTGATGTCTTCACACTCACACAACTTTCCGTACCCTTTTAAATGTAGTATGTACTGCATCAAGTCGAAGAAGAATTGTCGTAACTTGTTATTAAATCATGGAGAGCTGAGTGAGTAGCTCAGTGAGTCAAGGCGCTGTATTACTAACTCAAAAGGCTCGAGTCCGAATCCGGCTAAGTCAGATAATTTTATTCTGTTTCGCTGTAGCCGTGAGTCAGCCCTGTGGGTTCAAGGAGCCCTCCAGGATCCACACAGCCTCATAAACTGGGTACTCTTAATTATAAAGAAATCTGGTCATGAACAAATCATCTCCTTGCACAAGAAACAGTAACCATTCATGGGTTGTAGTGGTACATATTTTTATTTTCATTTTATTTATTAAACAAAATGTAAAAGATACAAAGATTAATAATTAGAAACATGACTAACAACTTTTCGTAATTGATGCCTTGTACATAACTAATATCTGTCCACTACAACGCTTGGAACGAATTCTCATCCAGATTGACATGAGGTTAGAATTATTAGTATTTCTTCTATTTTTTAATAATTATATTTTTTTACCATTAGAGGACAATTGTTTATTTTGTTAGGTCTACGAATGTCGTTATTTTTTGTTATTAATTTTATTTTTCTCTTTTATTAAGAATCATTATTGTTATCTATTTATTTTATCTTATTTGCTTTTAATTATAACATTGTATATAGTTAGGGGTGTCTTTTGTACGATACTGTACCCTCCCCATAATCAATTGTTAAAAAAATAAAATAAAATGTAACGGTTATATCAACTAATAAGGCCTAGCAGGCCGATCTGGTATTAAATAAATTTAAAAAATCTTTTTAATCTCTATTCCAATTCTGTATATCATCGTGTTTAGGATTTTTTAGGAATAATTAGAAATTTTAGGATGTAGAAAGTCCTCTACATTGGATTATGAGAATAACAAAATCTCCAAACGTCCCCTAAATATAATTTGTATTTTATTGATAAAGCCTCTTAAACCTCAAAAACATACCATTAACAGTAAAGAAAAAAGTTATCAATACATACACGCTTGTTTATATAATTGTTTCTATATACCTCTCAGATGGTCAATATATTGACTAAATTCAACATTTCAATTATACTGATCGCATAAGGCGAGTGAATTAAGTGACATTTTAAGAAAAAAAATTACAATGTTTCGTGGCCCTTTAAATATTTGAAGAAGTAAAATGAACACTGCCCGGTAAAAAAATATGTATTTTCATATATTTTATATATGTGTATATAAATAATCAACTTATTTAAAAGATTTTCTACCCTATAATAAATAAATTATCCTTATAACTTATTTTTGTTTAGACTTTCACTTACGGATGAAGCCATTTACGTTCAGGAGTTGAGTAAATGCCCCAATTTTCTCCGCATTTCGAAACAATTGTCTTTTAAGCTATATTAGACGTTTTAAAGAAATAATTTAGTTTTGTCCTTGTCATGAATTGTGTAGTAATTATCATAAAATAGCATCGCCGTCAAATAAAATCGTTACAAAGCATTATATTATTTAATACCCCTATTAATGTGAAATATATACAATTTTTTTTCTCGATTTAGTGTAGTTACAATTTCGTCAATTGTAGCCCCCGTAAATGTTTTAATACGAAATGATAGAGCACTTTTCCCGCCGATCGCCGCTGACACGGCAAATTCTTTTCCATAATAGAGGAATCGGCATCTTGGGCGGTGAGCCATCTTCTCAAGCAATTTAACCACAATCAATAACTAATTTACTTCAACATTATATTTACAGTTAAAGCAATATCACGAAAGCTGCGGAGCCATAAAATGTTCTCTGTGTAAGGAATCCAATTCAGGTTTAGTGTGTCTTCATAACAATCCTAATTTTCGAATAAAAACGAACAAAGTTTTAAAAAATAAACTGTTTTACAAAGTAACGGATATAATGGACAAAAATCATAAACCACTAATTATTTTCAATTAAATATTTTTATCAATTGACTACAATGGTCAAATAATGTTATTATATTGAATAGGAATTTAAATAACTACAGTAATGTTCATAACCTATTAGGAGCAATATAGTAAGTAAGAATATAAATATAATAACAGTGATAATAAAGTATCATAATTGTAATAAATTATTACTGCACTAAAATAATATTTTACCGTTTGTAATTTGCAAGTAACTTTAATTTGTTTTTTAATTAAAAAAATTAGCCATGTTTCATTGTTTAGCAATAACTAATTAATGAATATATAGTACGAAATAATTTGGTAATTAAATAATGGAGAAAATAAATGTCTTGTTCATAACAATACTCAGATTTTATCTTCAATAACATATTGCTTGAACAGTTGAACATCTCTCAAAAGAAAACGTTTTGATTATTTTTTAAATAGACGTATTCCAAAGATTTTTCCGTAGTTAGGATTTTTTCCCCTATACTTGTGCCCTTTTACACTGAGACTGCGACTAGCCTAAAGTTAGTAGGGTTGTCACATAGTAACCTTTTGATCTACGGCACAACCTAGAAAAAATACGTCAAGCACCAAAAAATTAAAAAAAAAACTTCATTGTCTCACGTTCCATAATTCAAGCAAAGCTGTTTATTATTGTTATCCTGAATAACAAAGAAATTATTTCTTAACCTACAAGTATTTGAAACCTACAATTAATTTCAAAATTGAGTGGTACGTAAAACCTGTGTGATGCGCGTACCAGATTTTTATATATTCAATTATATATAATTAATAAATATCAAACAAAATGATTGGGAAAAATTATTCGGATCAGATTACACCCACGATTCTTTATAACTATATATCTAGTATTAAACATATGTTTAACAGTTATACATTATATATATTTTGAGCTGTAACCTTTCGAACCTAATTCAGAACTCTTGCCTCCTCACACTACTAAAATATAGTTTCACGAATACAACACATGGAAGTACTTGTAAACTATTTTAAAATTTGTTTGCTTGTTTTTTTTCTTACTTTCAGCTGATATTTAGTTGGCCGTTTATTTGTGGCTTTTATGTCTAAAAATATAAATCAATATTAAACATAAATTCTTTTTTAAAATTACACTACTGTTGAAATTATTTATGTCAAATTATTTTTTTTCCGCAATAGGTTAAAATTTGGAAGCAAATCTTAAATTACTTTGTATTTTAAATTTTTTAAACTTTTTCCATATTTTTTTACACTAACTTTCGTGTAATGTGATCTATTCTCAATCATTTTAATTGATAGTAATTAATTGACATATTTATTTTGTACTAATTCCTTATTGTTTATGTCTAATATGGAGATTAAACACACAAATAAATCTAATTATGCAAAGACATATTTAAATCTGTTACAAATATTAGTATAGCAGCACATTTTACTGATAGTAACACACAAATTAATAATTAACAAACAGCCAGACATACCTTGCAAGTCGTAAAAACGGCATAATTCGCGAGAAGTTAAACAGGTCCGATAAAATATCACACTTCACAAACAATTTTAGAATGAGTGCATTGGTATTTAAGGAGTGCACTAGGAGAGCCGAAGAGCCACGTCGGGGTAAGAGACCCCAGTGCAATGCAAGAGGGGTGCATTTAATGCACAAATTATTTGCATAGTAGAGAGGTGCAAAGTTTTTAATTCCACCTTCCCCCTCCTCATGTAGGTACAGTCTGTACCGGTACAACGGTACTACCTGTACCAGTTTTATTAAAGTCTGCTTTAGTTTTAGAGTTCTTTATCTCCTCTACAACGGACATAACTAGGTGGCTCAGCTCAGGCACAGGTGTATTCGTTAAGCTAATTAACAAAACCTATTAAACTCCAACAAGGAAATAATATTTTGCTTCCAATGTTCATTTTAAAAAAAATTGGTTTCTTTGTATTTTTTTTTTTTTTTTTTTTTATGATTCGATTTAAACGTTTAATTCAGCTGTTCGGTTGTATACATTATCATTTTAATTAATTTTTTATTCAGTTTATTTCATCATTCTATCATCATACAAGGATGCTGAAAAAAAATTGTATATGTTACATTGTTTTCACCACATAAAAAAAATATATATATCAGATAAACATGAATCATTATAAAACGTTAAACAGGAGTGCGCATACAAGTAATTGTGTTATACATGTAATTAATTTTTTTCAACAATGAATTATTTTAATATATTTATTAGAGAATTTTCACTACTTATCGCAATCTCTTCCCTCAGCATGAAATTATTTTCTCTTAAAAGAATTACAGAACACATAACATAACATTTTTAAAATTATTGTATGAACGGAATTTTATATCAAGTAATTCTGATGAGTGACATTAAAAAAAATGGAAATAACATACCTATTTCTATGAGGTCATATTAAGTGTTAAAAAAAAGATAGTGAAGTAAATTTTAGCCTTTTTATGATCAAATCAAAATCTTTTCTTTACCTGAAAATCCATACAATAGCAAATGTTCAATCAGCAAAATCATTGCATAGGAATTAGAAATTATAAAAAACAAAACAAAAAAAAATGTTATATTAATCATGTAAGGCAATCCAGTATTGATATTAGTGTAACATAATAAAGACAAATCTAGTATTGGATAAAATAAAAACATATACATAGTTAAAATCAAGGTGAATAATTCGATGACATGACTGGATAAAGGTTTTATCTTACAAAATATAAATCTGAGAAAAATTTAATTTAATGATTTTCTATTTTCTACTGGAAACTCATTTTTGCTTCTGAAAATTACCAAAGTTTAATGAGGTGCTAAGAAATCAGATGCAATATAAAAAAGAGCATTTAAAAGCTTATTTACATGACATCTTCATTTAGTCATCTATTCATTCGGATTTCTGTTCTTTTATGATTTTTGTTAGTGCCTCAGCACCGAAAACGGAAAGAAAAGTCATTTCGGTGAAAACACTAGACTTTAGTGTATCAACACATCTAAAAAAATTAAAACAGTATATAGCATTAATACACATTGTTTGAGGAAATTCATCTTATAGGAGATTTGAATCTTTATTCTTTGCTTGCGATTCGTTTATGTGAACTGTTACCATGTTTATTTTAAATAATTATAACCCAATAACTGTACAATCCTTCGCTCTGGCTATTTATAAATATATTTTTAGTATAAAGTCATAGTTTTAATCACAATTTTACAATCCATCTGGCTTTTCTATTTCTGAACAATCTGAAAACAATCAATGCAATATTTTCGCTTTAGACCGAAGGCCTGGAGAGTTTTTGAAATCGGGCAGAACCATGCATTGTGCTTACTCAACCGTAGTATCAACCCGGCAGAAAATAAATTGGACGACCTTTGTGGAATAAAAATAGAATAAAAGAAATATAATAAAATTTGAGGTATAGTGAATCCTTTAGAAGCGTTGAACGCGACTTTATTACTGTAACGTTAAATGTTGTTTCTATTATTGCTTATTGTACTATTATGTTTAACTGAAATAACCTTGTAAGTGAGAATCCAAATGAAAAACAATAATTCATTGCATTTTACTTACTCAACACCTACGGTAGTATAGTAGTCAGAGGTCGGGAAAAAAATACCGAAATTCAAAATATAATTTTTTTGAATGGAATCTCCTTCATTTCTTTATGCTCTAAGGTTTTTTTTTTCCGACAAAAAGACTTGATCTAACACGAGTTCTGACTATCATTAAACTGACGGACGCATGAGCAGTCCGTTCCCAAAAACTACTCTTCCATGTGCTTGTAAGTTTAATGGTAATCAAAAATCGTGTTAAAACTAGTCCAATTTCCTTATAACTAAAACTAATTCAAATAATCATTAGTTGATTATTAACGGTTATTGTTATGGTTGTAATTATTATAGTTTTGTAGTAGTTAGTGTTTTTATATTAGTACCGAGGTGTATATATATTATATATAATCGGATACAAAGAAAACGGCACCCGATAGTTTTGTTCAATAATATTTTTTTTTCATTTATTATCCTTGAAGTTTAGCACTCCTATTTACTTTTGTGTACGAAAGACCTAAATAAACCTACAAAAAAAAAAAAAAAATGAAAATTTTTCATTGTCCAAATTACAGGTATTTATTATTGAAGGAACACTTTGAAAGTAAATTATGAAATAAAATCAATACAAGATATTGCTTCCTTAATTGGTTAATTGTTTAGGTAAACGTTAATTTTCAATAAATGATGAGTTTTAAAAAATCAGAAAATAGAACTATTTCCTCTTTTTTCTAAAATTTTACATAATCTATATGTTTATAAAAAAAAACTAAAATAATAGTGATAATTCATAAGAATGATAAATGAAAAAAAAAAATTATTTAAGTTATTTCTCAAAACTGTAAACCGGCACCTGAGTGCATATTAGTATTTCTATCTTTCATAGTGACTCTTGTTTGGATCTATCTGCAACTAAAAAACCTTATGTTGAATTCAAACTGCCTATTAAACGTCATTAAATTTCTATTGTAGATTGCATACCTAAACTAGTAATATTTTTGTCGGTGTATTTTAAACTTCTTTTTATTGAAATCTTTTCTCAAACAAATCACCAAATTTAACTAAAGACCGTCAAGTTAAAAATGTTTATATCTATTCAATTCGATAATATGTAAGTTAATTTTCTGCAATAGACATAAATGTGAAAATGGATGTTTTGGAAAATTAGAAAAACTAAAGAAAAAAAGTTTTGATCCGAGCTAAAAGTTCTTCAACTCAAACTTAATATTTAAGATATTTGAGAATTTCTACGACTATTTTTTATTTGCCATGATTCTTGGATTTCTCTATATTCCTTAATTATGCATTAGAACCTTGACAGTAAAACGAATTCGTCTAGTATTTTTTAATTATATAAAATATTTATTTATTGATAATTATTACGCCACAGCGTTGTTGATCAATAAGTTATTGATTCACATTCGTACTAAAATTATAAAAAAATAAAATAAATAAATAAATAAAAACAAAAAATTACATAACAATAAATAAAATGAACATAAGCAAACTAAAACGAATTTTTTGAAATATATTTGAACAAGTCATGGGATGGAATGCAAAATATATCTCTGTAAAACGAACAGAGCATGTAAGAAGCCTCTAAATAAAACTCATTCAAATTTGTTCAAGGAATTTTTGCCACTATAACTACTATACCTCGAGCATAGTTACTACTATGTTACTATAACTACTAAATAGCGAAAAAAACACCAATTTAATGCGTTCTCTAAGTGTTCACTAAGTATAACGAATTTTTAGCCCTGTAAACATCAATATAATAAATCTCAATGTAATTAATACCTTAATATAAAGAATTTTTTTTTTCAAAATCTCTTGAAATTCTCAATATTGAGGTTCCTCTGAAGTAGTTTGAGCAAATGCGGTTGCTAAAAAAGTTAAGGAAAAAGAGACTATTAAAAATATCAATGTCAATTCAAGGCGTTAAAATGGGGTCAATTAACCTGGGGAAAAAAACGTACTGTTCCATCAATTAAACGTTGTAATTATAAATTAAGTTTATAAATAGGAATTTATTTTCTTCTAAATTTAGTAATAGTTCAAATTGTTATCTGCTTTAGCATTAATATTGTTCTAAAAATGAACATTAGATATGCAACATACCCAATGTTTAAAGGTTTTTTAAAAAAAATAATCAATATTTTCTTTTGTTTAAACATGTGTTTATTCAATAAGTGCTTAGGTTTTTAATGCATTGTTCCTCCGGTGCAGTGATTCGAACTGTGTGGGAATTGGGTTAGTCCAATTAACGGGCTAGGCTTGCCAGTTACGTAATTTCTCAGTTCAAGACCTGTTTAAGAAAAAAATATACTAGTCAAAAATTTAAAATTGGAGGCTAGATATGATAAATCAACATAAATCGAACACAAATATTGAAAATGATGCGGTAAATATTAATTATCGGGAAAAAATAGATTAATATTTTAGTCAATAATATAAATTTTAAAGGAGGTGTAATAAAAAATAGAATAAAGTACAATTGTTAATGTTGATTTTTTTTTGTAATTTTAGTATATTTATTTTTAGGTATATAAACGTGAACTCATGGAATATAAAGATAGGAATGCTTGCTTCTCCTATTTCATGATTTAATTCTTTTATCCATATTATTAGTGTTTTGAACCATTTTAAATAATCAATAAATACAAATAAATGATAATATTTTATCTATTAGACAATAATCAAGTTTGGAAACGATTGAGAATATAATAATAAATCACATCTAACATGCTAACATCGCAAAGATAATAAATAACATATGTTTGACCACTTACTATTTTTTTCTATAATGTTTATAGTAAAGGTTAAATGTATTGATTTGTAAATATCATGCATAGGTACAAAAAAAAAAACAGCAAATATTAATAAATAAATTATAATAAACAAAAAAGGTATTTATCAAGTTTTTTTTTTTTTAGTAGAGAAAAGCTACGCGATGCATTTTCAAACAGTAATACAAATTTTGTTCGAAAGCTTCATCGGCCAATTTAACGCTCATTCTTATTGTATTATTTTTTATTATAATTAGCATGTTATTATTTTAGTTTTAAAATAATACAAATTTTTTGGATTCTGTTTTATTAAATCATTGATTAGCTAAATTAGTTTTTGTAAATTATCTGGGAGAAAGGCTATGGAAATCGCGGTTGCAAATTTAAATGAAAGTTCAACTGAAATTCGGGCAAAGCATTAAAGTCACTGGGGGCTGAGCCAAGGTCGAGTTCGTACGAGAAACTCCCGTGCGATTTTGTTGTTTATATCAACCAAAAAATAATTGAAATACACGAAACAACTTCTGCATTTGTTGATTCAAATATTTAATATCGTATATATCCAGATTTCGAAAATAAAATTAATCTAACCTTAACATCGCACTAATATTCGTGCTATAAAGAAAATTACGAGAAATGAGGCCAATTTTTAAAATATAAATTTAAATAATTGAATAAAGGAATGAAATTAAGAATTAAATAAATCAATTATGAATAAGAAAAATCTTGATAAATTTTTTAAAACATCTATAAATCACTACTAAATACTCATTTCCATAATTTGTGTATTACGAACCATATATTTTTTTATATGTAATATATTATATAATATTTTTCATGAGTCAAGGATCGTATTTTTTTTTAATACTTATCCAATTACTTGCCACAAGTCGAAGGGATACTCGTCAATTTTAAACAATAATTATTTATCCCACAGTTCGGGCAATTCTACATTGGCATATATTTGCTTCCACATTTGATAAATGAAGAATTAAGGATCATTGATTGTCACAGTGATTGTCCAATACAGATTTTGAAACATTTTGGACCAGATTGTGTAAGACAGGAATTTTATAATTTTTGTACTGACCTTTATAAAATATTTTTAAAAAAATGTTTTATTGTGTGTTATGCAATAACTTCTATTCCTAAAGCAAATAATTTTCCAGATATTTCTAACAATATTTAACTTTTTAAAAATTGTAATAAAACTACAAAAACTATGTTTAGATGTGAAATTCTATGGATTTGATTAAAAAATCACCCCTGAATATTTTTTTTTTATTTTTCCTCAAACTGAACTCGATGGAAATTCCTGGAGTAATTTTAAATAAAATAAAAATACCAATATTAAAGGGAATTGAGATTGCAAAATTATTAGAACAATTTAAATGATGTTATAAATTACTCCTTATTCCTCCGAAAAAATTTTGTTTTTCAAAAGTTAAAAAATAAATGAGATAAAATTAATTTTAGATGAGATACCTTTTCCCGTCATATTTGCGTATTCCAACTTTGGAAGTAGTTATTTTATAGGTAAACAATACAATAAATTTCAGAGAAAATATATCCAACTTAAATACTTTGTATGGGGTTTTATTCTCTCGGCACAAGGGAAAATTTTACAAAAACGCTTTTTCTGGGGGTCCGAAGTATAATTTTGTGAACCGACTTTAAGAGTAATTTTGTAGTGCTCAGATTTTCATTTCCCTCTCTCAAAAATACTAAAAACTATATCTAACGTATATATTGTCATCATTTTTATATAAATTTCACCAAATATCCAAATAATTATGGCCCGTTATAAAGAGCTTAATAAAAGAAAAATGATTCTTCTATATTGTATTTCCAATATAGAATTACTTACTTATAAAAATATAATGCGAATTAGCTATAAATAAAACTATAAAAGAAAGAAAAACAAGATCTCTAGAACCTGACTAAGCATCACCTGACATATTTGTTTGGGTGAAAACGCGATGGGTCTATATTTTTGACATCCCTGGGAAGCGGGCCTCTCTCATTTCTGCTGCATCTCAGTTTTTGCCAGCAAATCAGCAGAATACTGACACCTGCTGTCCGGTCGTCTGTCAGCAATTAATATCTAATTCGATGAGGAAATGATCTTAATGAGAATGAACTAAAAAAAAATATAGAAATTGCGTATAACACTTATTATTAAAGAATATTTACTTCGTTTCATTTGTAACGTATAATTGTTTACTGAGTGTTTACTCTCACTAAACAAGCAAGCTTAGGAATGTCAATTCGAATTTTGGCGGGTCGTGCATAACAATGTTGTCCATCAATTGAGGGTTTAGTTAATTTCCTAACCTTCACCAAAGCGTGACTCAGAAATTACTGTTGGAATTTAAAAAAAATTATGAGGGGGGCGTAAACAAAAAATACATAAATAAAGCTTTTACAATTAATTTCTCATCTGTATTCAGCGATGAATACCAGCCTTGTTACAGCTCATTGGTAATATAAATAAAATCATTGCTACGAACGTTTTATCTTAATAAAATATTTTTAAAATAATACCGGGTTCAAAGCTCGACCTTAAATAGAAATGGAGATAATCCGGACAATCATAATTTCGTGTAACTTGGCAAGAGACTATTATTTTCAAGTATTTAAATAATAAGTTCTCATTATTTTGATTTTATTTGAAACATAAACCAAAATAAAGCGCATCGAAAAAAAAATGGATAACAAAACATTCCATTTTCCTAAGAAGTGCATAATAACATTACTATATAATTGTGTTTTTTTATTAACACCTTTTAGAAACGTCACATAGATTTTTTATGGATATAAAGATGTTATATCCTTACATAAGTAATTAATATATATATATATTATAAGCATCTATTTGCATATATTATAATCGTTTAGAATAAAATTAATTTTGTTTTGTTAATAAAAAATTTGTACTATTCCAATTCGACATTATTTTACATTCCGAATATTATACACTAATTTAATCATTTCACTTTAAATTACTTTTTACTTATAAAAATCAATTTAAATTACTCCCAATCCTTGAGTCTCTCTGTCTCTTCATTGCCCCAGCTGCTGCTTGGTCTTTCTCTTCTCATCTTTATTTATTAATTTATTTATTCAGACTTGCCCTGCCCTGTTGGAGCATAAAAAATAAATCTGCTCCGATTTATTTTTACAAATATTTCTAAAGTAAATATCAAGTAAGACCAGTGATTATTCTATATATAGAAGCAAGAGAAAAAAATATCCTTGAGTATATAGGTAATTTAAGTTTCCAGAACTGGATATCTTGTATAAGATAGAAAAGAAATTAAAAAAAAATCAATTTATACATTTACAGCAAATATGATTTAAACAAATTTTAAATTAATAAATTCATAAGCATGAAAAATACTTCGATGTATTGATTTAGGAAAGTGCATCGGATAGTGGACTTGGAGTGCATTTGTGTCCAGGGGCTGTGTGTCAAGGTGTTCTCGGTCACTGTTAAGTAGGTCACTGCCCGTCGCTCAACGCTTCCCCTCCATCGCTATACGCTTTATGCACACTGCAGCTAATATTTCCCTACCCTCATTCTTATATTTCCATATATATATTATGGATATTATATATATTGTATATTTGGTTTTTAAAAAATTTAAAAAAAGTCTTATAAAAAATTAAGTACTACCCATCAAAATAGAATCATGCTCCAACTATGATATTTTTTTATGTAATATTTTTTTCCCATTATATTTAATGGCTACGGATGAAAAACGAGGTAATTCCTTTTTTTTTATTGAGTAATATAAAATTCTGTCAAAAATTCCTAATTAAACAAAAATCAAGTTCAAAGATTTCTATTAGAGTTCAGTATTACGAACCATTTTATAAATATATCAGCTTATTATAAACATATAATCATCCAATAATATAAACCACCCATGTATAAACAAAGTAACAACCATGATGAATCTAAACTTCTTGCATTGAAATAACATATTTAAAAAATAATAAGCATTTGTTATTGATATAATAATATGTTTATAAATAAACATAAATTAATAAATGGATATTTGAGTTAATTATCACTTAATATTTTTTTAACTTGATCCTTTTAAAGATTTCTGAAAAATTTCAACCTAAGTTTTATTCATTTTACAAACGCATCTATCCATAGAGGGTAAGTATGTTACGTAGATTTTGAGTTTTTACAATGTAGGTACATTCTAGATAAAGGATGGCACAACATTAAAAACTGAATAATTGGTTAACTCTATAGATATAAAAACCTAAATGTTGATCTACTAACAGTAAATGGACGTTTAAAAATTTATTTTAACGCATCCTTCATAAACTCTGGTAGATAAAATGGCTATAGTTGAAACTCCCAGTATCACTGGAATAGTCTAAAAAGAAGTTGACTGATAGATCTTCAAACCTTCCACATACCTTAGATCTTTTTATGACAGTAATAACTAAATATATAAAGAAAAATATTAGACTAAGTAAAATTTTCTTTGTTGCTAAATTTATGATGTTGAGTTCAACCTAAGTTTAATTTTATTTTTGATTTCCGTTTCATTTTCGAGGGTCGGAAAAAGACCAATTTCTCACATTTTGACTACTTTTATTGGATGTATTCCATTTGATTTTTTTTTTTTAAACTTTTCATTGTGTAATAAACAAATAATTTTAATATACTTCTCAGAGTTTCGATCAAAATCAGTTACAGGAAATACTAAGTATATAGTAATAATTAGTAAATCTTAATTAATCACAAATCACAAGAGAATAATTAAAATAACTACAATGATGAGGAATTACTACATCATGCATTTCAATAACATACTTATGAAAATTAATATATATTGTTTAACAATTTACTTCACCTCCAAAAAAAAGAAAAAGATTTTTCAAAATGTACACAAAAATCATTTCATAATTTAGTCAAGTGTTAAACTTCATTTTAGTGGTGACATATGGTAAAGATTAAAAAGTATGCTAACATTATGATGACAAAACTTAAAACTTTAGAAAGGTCCTTCATTAATACATTAAATAAAATTTTAAACCATTAATTATTTTATTACTTTTGGTTTTCATTTTACTCTATTTATGGTTTTATTCTTTGAATTGCATTTTTGTGTACTTTGCTTGAAAAATCTAAACACAGATAGGATATATATTTTTAATATTTATTAACTTAAACTCATAGCCATTGGTCCGAAATTTATAAGTTACTCACTGTATTTTCGTAACTTTATTAGATTGATTAATTTTTTTAGAACTATACAATTAAAGCAAAATACATGATTCATTGTAGCTAGCTGATCCTAAAACTCAATATACTTAGCTGCCTAGTCACGGAGTTATTTTAAAAAAAAAAGAAGTTACATTTATAATTTTTAATTAAATAAAACATATATACTTCCTTTATTCCCTTTATTACTTTATTTCCTTACGTTATTGACTACTCGTATTTTTTCTGTAATATATTTATTGTTTTCCTATTCCTGGTGTTTTTAGTTTCAATATTTTAAAAAAATATAAATCTGTTTCACCATCTGACCTACATTATTTTTACAGAGTTTTTTTAGAAACTCTTATTCTGTCAGAGGTCAAGCATTACGTTAAGCATTACAGTAGTTTAATAAGAGAAAATATATAACTTAAAAACTTCGGTGTTTTATGACTTGGTAGATTAAGAGGTTTTAAAAAAATTAAAAATATATTTCACTTTCTAAAATGTACTGCCATTTACTAGGCTTTTGGCCAAAAACTAGTCTTATAACTTATATAATAGTTGTAAGACTATAAAATACTTGTATTCCTTAAATTTAGACGACTACTAGTAGTTGGTTGATATCGTAGATCCTGGCAATGAATGTTAGATAACAGTGAAATATTATATATAAAAAAAAAAAAAAAACTAGAAGAGGCACACAATCTGTACTTGGTTCAGAACATGGAAGAAAATACTCTTGAAACGTCAAGCATATTAGGAAATCAAATAATAAGTTTTGGAATTATCAAATTGCTGTTTATTAAAAAAAAAATTGTTTACTCACAATTCATATGGCTACGGTAGTAAAGGATGTCTGATATGAATGTTCAAAGCTGGGTCCGTAGTTCTGTCTCCAAGTTTCCTGTTTCGTTTTTCAATGATCAACACATGATTGATTGGTGTTTAGAGATTTAAGGTGAAACACTTCTCGAAAACACGCCCTACCACTCGAAACTCGCGGAGGACTCGCCAGCGTCCATCCCCGAAGTGCACTGTCCCCTGAGGAAGGAAACAGCTGAGGTCTGTTTACACAGTGGCTAATGACAACGGCTGTGGGAACCAAGGGTGTTCCCTGTGATTAATGCCACTGCGCACCTTTCAATAAAAACCTAATAAATCTTCGAAAAGAAGTTGGGGGTGCGCCGGGAGGGGGGCCCATCGCCACCCCACCGCTACTGCACGGATTTTTAAAAAATAACCGGTTCCTGGACCAGTTCCTCCGGCGACTTTTAAATCGGCCAGTAACGGCTCAAGGGCGAGAGGACTCGGAAGACCGGGGGTGTCTCATCCTCCTATCCCTGTCCTGTTCTGGAGATCTCTTCCAGTTCTGGGCGGCCTGTCATCTATCATCTCCGGGGGTGGAGAGCTTGCGAATCAACGGTAAGAACAGTTCAGGTTCGAAGCGTACAATAGGGGAAAATGATGCAGGCTTCTTGCTGATATCAACTTTATTTTTACGATTATATCATAAATATTCCGAAGACGTAATTTAATAGAACTTGTTGACGGGACTTCGATAGAACTTCTAACTAAATTAACTCCTGAGAGACATTTTAATTGTTAATGTACATTGTCTTGAACTAAAGTGGTCATTGTCAACAGTGGACAAAACACCTCCTTTAATAAGCAAGCCGAAGTAAATGTCACCATCGATTTTATTCTGTAAGTTTTCGCTTTAATTCGTTCTATAACCTTATTCTTAAGTGAAATCGAAGATTTAACGAATACATGTAATTTAAATATAATTGTTTTGATAAATATCGTTAGACAAATGATTTAATATGTGTGTACAATTTTTTTTTTCAATTTTTGACAGTAATAAAAAAGTTAGTCATTTTGTTCTGTTTTATTAATTTTTTAATAAAAAATTTTTGTTTTCTCAGCATTTAATTTAATTGTTCTCTTTTTACCTCCATTAATCTTATCAGGCAAATTGAATGTCATGGTTCCCACTTTCTAAGAAAATTAAGAAAAACAAAGTACAGAAATAACGTTCAAACAACAAATATACTCGTACGTTAAATTCCAAGATATACATTGCACGTTTCTTTTTCTTCTAATACCCAAGAACTCTAAAGATAATTATACCGCAGATTATGTATTTAGTTCAACAAGGGTGTCGCAAAATTTTGTTAGCCTAATTAGGGTGCCTCGATATGTTTTCAGTCCTAGAAGGGTGTCATTGTGAAAAAGAAGAACCACTGATATAGGTGTTGGTCTAAAATTAATCATAATTATATTTCAATTGAACAGCATAAATCAATGAAATGTTTATTTCATGGCCAATAATAATTAATTAATTAATCACTGACAAAATAATAGAAGTACAAATAAAATTTAAAAAAAAAAATAGTTATTTAGTTAAAATTATTTTAATTTATAATTTTTCAATTTAATAATTACATTATATATCCATTTTTACTTAATTACTTTTTAATTAAGTAATTAAATAATTATAAATTGTGTTTTTTATTTTATTTTTTTACTTCACTCGTGGTAATATTCATCGCCCTTATAAAGATACAAACATCACATACTCGCCGGCGGTGATTCAACTTTTTTCTAGGGGGAATTTTTTTTGCGGAGGGGTGCACCCCGCCTTCATCCTCGTCAAATAAAAAAAAAATAATACAAATAAACTGAATGAAGTTATCTCTCACTATAGAACAGCTCGCTAATATGGAGCACCACTCACAATCATCATGCTATGTTATTAAGTGTGCGTATAACTTCTAAATACGCCAGAATAAGGATATGAATTTCGTTAATTGAAATAAGTAATTATTATTTTTCATGCATTGATAATTTATTTTTTTACTAGTAATGATATATATTTTTTAGAATATTTATTTAATATAATAAATAAATAATTTATAATCAGAATTACAATAATTGTAAATTAATATGGTCATTATGCTTTGTATTTTTTGTCCCTTTGTAAATTGTTTATGAAATAGATGGTCACTATTCCTGTAGTCTTCTGAAAATATTTGTTTCAGATCGTATCATAAATTATACAATATGAATTAAAAATTATACTTTAAATGAGAAAATATAATATCGAATATTTAATTACTAGACTTTGGTTTTACGATGTACATTCATTGAAGATCGTTTAAAAGTAGGTTCTTTATGGAAAAATGAGACCCACATTTTCATTTTTATAATGTTTTTAAATTGTGTTAAAATAAGGTTATTAGGGTATTAGGGTGCTACCAATGGGTAGTTTCTCTACTAGCCTGTATCACTCCATTATAGACATACATCAAATTTAATAAATGTATTATTATGTACAGTTGTAAATTTCAATAAAGATAAAAAAAAAAAAGGTAAAGTGTAACAAACTATTTCAATTAATGATAGAAAATATTTTAAAATACTATTCTGTTTATTAGATCATGGTCAAAAGCTTATTACAATAAATTGACAATAAAAAATATTAATACAAATTTAAATTAAAGTAAAAAGTTTGAATTGTGCCCTCATGAAAATTCCTGAAAGGGAAATGAAGAGAATGTCGAGGAAAGAAGTGACATCAGAGCCCGGTGAAAGGGGAAAATGACCGCTTTTTTTTTCTTTCTTTTTTTTTAAACTCGAAAACGTTTCTGCAATAAAGAAAGCCATTTTAAAAATTAGTTTTCTTATTTTTTTTATCTTGTAATTTAGATAGGCCCAGAAGATCGCATTTCAACTGAAATTTTAAAAGAAATAAATACGAATATTTTTTTTAAATTCCCATAACATACTTTTTTAGTGCAAGAAGAGAAAAATTCGGGAATTCCAGATTTTTAAAGATTTATTCTCTATGTTATAAACTATTTACTTGTGTTGCTCTTAGATAATCGTGCTAACACTAACCACAATGGGAGTTTTAATTAGGATGATTTGTATTGTTCATTTAATTATCTTCACAAACATCTATCCGAATGTGAGCGACTAGTTATAAATACAAAGATAAATGAATCTAATAGAACAATGGATGTTCTTTAGTAAACAGATATTTCATATAATTATAGAAGAAAACAATGTAGTGGTGTACAGAAAAGGAACATTAAAACAAAACGTTCTGTAGATCCAATTAAATACCTTAAAAATGAATGGCAGATTTATCTTTCAGATCACTCAGATCCAATTTCTTTTTTTTTTTTTTTTTTCTTCTTCATAAAATAAATTGAAAATATATCATTAGTTGGTAGCATACTGTTTACTAACAGATTGCTTAAAATTTTGTCAAACAATGTGAAAAGATAAATTAATGCAAGACGAAAAAATATAAACACGCAACTACGGTCAGCACTTATATATATATTTTTAAAATAGCTGATAGATTACAAAATTATTTAAAATCCTGTACTAAATGCTGGAAACAAGCAGTACACTTCAATGTTTGATCTAACATGAATTGTATGTGCTAAATAAATATTAATTAATCTATGTTTATATTTCTAAACCTCAAGTTTGAGCTGACGATGAGTTCACCATATCACAGATATCTTGCTTAGTGGATTTACCAATATATTTATTAAAAATGATTTTAGTATGGTACAAATTTTCAACATTATTTTTTGTGAATTTTCGAAAATTATAATTCCGAAAAATATTTTAGAAAACAAAACCAAAAAAATATATATAGATATAAATTTTCATGACTTTCAATTTTAGGTCAAACAGTTTAAAATAGTGACCCAATTATTGTTAACTATTTGATTTTATGTAGTAAAATAGGTAAAACATTTACAGGATGACCTAAATGCAGAGCAGGATGGGGGTGAGGGTCCCAGAGCGCTTAGGTTAGAAGATTTTAGATTCGATTTCCGCCAGGATCAGTCAGAATTTACTTCCTGAGTCATTCCCACTTAGGGGCTCAATGGGACATTTCGGATCCTCAATGAAGGACTTGACCGTAAAAAAAAATAAAAAAGTACAGATTACCGATTATCCGCTTTGTTAAATTGTTGAGCAAATAAAGTAAATAATATTTCATTTCATTCAGATTATATACATATATTTGTGTGTGAGTTTCATAAAAAAAATGCTTTTCGTGTATATATTTATATATTTTCACTCAGCTCATTCTATAAGGTAATCTGAGCGGGTTGACTTTTATTTCGAACGAACCCTCAGAATAAATCTTCACCATTCCGATTAAAAGTTGTTGATGAACTTTAAGATATCCAGTCTTTCATGCCTTGAATTGGATGACATAATTATCTTCAACCCCAGAATAAAAAAGAAAACACTGAGTATACTTCTATTCGAAGAAATATCTGTTCAAACCGCACTCCTGTAATGTTAAGAAAATGCGACAGTGTCTTTTAGCTCCTGGTGCATAATTCAGTATATTCAATACTCATCTGATAGTTCCAAATAACCCAATCTGGAAAATCATTGTTGAAGTTAGAATTTTCGACTCAACCCCGTTAGGAAATCTGAGATCAGCCATTTGCAACACCGCTAACAATATAAGCTCTTCCCCATTCTCAATACCTATTCACTTCCCCGTATCTATACATGTTTCAGCAGATCGACTGTTTCCTGATTGGAGACCCCCGTAAAGATACGGCTCTCTAATATGCGTATAGTGCAACGGAATGCACTATTGCACTATTAAACTAATGTTGATATTCGCGACGGTTCTAGCATTGGTTAGGGTATCCATTGTCGTATCCATTGGCAAGGGTTGACCGAGGGTAAACAGCCCTTACCGTTGGGAGACTGATGTGAAACATTAATTCTAGCATTGAGGATTGCGCGCTCTAACATTCCACTCATGGCCAAATGAATGGGACTCATCAATATGGAGTACCGTCTCTATGAATGAGCTGCCATAACAAACACACTATTCTCTTATATATTTTAATTATTTATGGCTATTGTTCTAGGAAACTGCCGAGTCCAAACATATGTTTCAATGGTCAATTTCAAATATCGCTTCTGAAAATTATATAAACATTTCTGAATAAAATAATATGATCCGTTTATTTTGAAAGTAGTCTAAAGCCATTTATATTCAAATTCAGATATTTGAATTTGAATGACTCGATAAAAGCCATCTTTCTTGCGCATTTATCTGTTATGAACTTTCAGCTAATAAGCATACGTCAAGAAAGATAATTTATAAAATACAATAGCTATACCAATTCACCGTCACAAAAATATATGTAACCAAAAGCCTTCCGAGGATCACCCGTTGGTAACCCCTACTCATGTTACAGCGAGCAGCACTTAATGTAGGCAATATACTTTTGAAATATGTCATACAAATACGAGATGTATGAACTTTATTATAATACAACGATTCAATACAGTACAATTAACATCAAATCTAATTTAATGATATATTTATTTTATTTCATTTAATGTTTATACATTTACTTTTACCTAAGTCGCTCATATTTCGCATTAATTAATGAAGCACGAGATGAATTCTTCGTAAGTTCCTCCTAACATGTCCATTGGTTTGCCATAATAGGGATATACATAACAATAAATATCAATTTTCTATTTTGTATTGTATATATTCCAAAAATAGTAACGTAGAATGGGGTTCTTCTCTAGTGAAGTCGCTTTGCATTCTGTTCCAAAGGTATCCTACAACTAACACAGTCTTAGGTAGTATTCAAGGGTTACGTTTAATACGTAATACGTACTCTATACACAAAATATAAATCTTATTTTTATTTAATATTGCTTTAAGCTAATCAGCGTTATGTAGATACAAAAGCTCTAATAAATCGTTTTACGAAATATCTTAAGTTGGAATATCTCTGGGACATAACATTGTAAAATTTCATGCGCAAAACACGATTCCAAAAATGAATTCTTAGTCTTGCAGAAACTGGATTATAAATATAAAATCGTTCAGCACACGGCACAATTTTAAATAGAGGGCTTTCTGTGGGCCGAACATAATCTTGGTCATATTTATCCATATCCCTGGGTAAAGCAAACACAATTTTCTATACCATCTGAAAAAGAATGCTTAGCGTGATACGGTATCCCCGGAACCTGGACCCGGTCGGTAATGATTGCCTTTTTTTGAGTTATTGAAAAAAATCTATATACTCCAAAATTATTTTGTGCAAATATATGCAAATAAATAATTCATTTAAATCTATAACACACCCTGACCAAGAAGCCTAATACATAAATATATATGTCGTTTATAGTTTAAAGAAAAAATGAAGAATTGTCAATCAATTTGAAACATTGAATTTTGTTCAATTAATTTAACTTTAGCGATAGATTAGGTAAGAATACTGTTGTGGTTAATTTTAGTAATTAATAACAAATATTTTATCATTAACTAGTGTTAAAATAACATTTTACTTATGATTTATTATTTAGTTGTTTTTGCAAAAGAAAAAAATATTTGTTTTGTTTTATATAAAGCAACAACTTAATTTGTTATTATGTGGTGGTAAGTTTCGTTTTCATAATGCGATATTCCAGCGGTTGCAAACATCGCCACGGGACCTTTGTCGGGCTGGAAAAAATTAAAATGTCGGGGCACCCTTGTTGATCTAAAAAAAAATGGTCAAATTATTCTAAGAGCGATAAAATATGTAGGAAAAGAAGAAAAAATAATGTACCATATTTCACTATTATAGCCAGTGATACCCAAAGCCTAAGCCAGAAATACCACAAACGAATGCCTATTTCTAAAAATATTACAAACAAATAATCAAGGAAAAAATCTAAAATTGAAGTAGTGAAATATGATAATACTTTACATCATATACTTAACATTGTTTTTTTCTTATTTTCCTACTCATTCAACAGCTCTAAGAATCATTGTGTAATTTTTTTTAGATCAACAAGAGTGCTAAAGGGTTGCCACACTTTATTTCCAAACTTTGCTGCCAAGGGTTGCCAAACAAAGCCATGGCACCCTAGATGAGCTAATTATATATTTGTGTGTGTGTGTTACGGCTCCCATGTTAGGCTAAAAATCATCCGCGGCACCCTCGTTAGGCAAAAAATCATTCTCAGCACCCTTGTAGAGCTAAAAAACAATTGGCAAAATTATTCTTAAAGCGGTAGAATATGTATTAAAAGAAAAAACAAAACAATGGCAAGTAAATTCTGTTATATACAATATTTCGCTATTTTAATTTCAGAATTTTCGTCCTTTTATTTTTTGTAATATTTTGAGATATTGGTATATGCCTGGATTACCGCAGTGTGCCACGGTGTGCCCATTATTCCATATACTATTATTTATTATATGAATTATTGAGTGGGAGGGAGTCCACCGGATTACTTTGCCCCGGGCCCAAGTTTAGCTGACAGCGGCCTAGTCGAACAATCAATGATTCTTATTAACACAAAGACAAATACAAAATCACTTCACTTATAACCTTTAAATGGGTTTTTCCCAGTTCAGTAAGTAAATCATTATAATGAAAAATATTTCTGAAGTAGCTGAATTTTATTTTTATACATTTTTCAAGTATCAATTTTTTTTTTTTTTAAATTTTTACTGTTCATGGTTTATAATTAAATTCATTTAAAAACCTTAATATTCTGTAGAAGAAAGCCAGCTAATAAGGGTTAAAAACTCAACAAAAATATTTAAAAAATGGATATTTTGTAAGGTTTTCAAACTTTAAATTCAGCTATAGTATAAGATATTTTGAGTTGAAAGATCATAAGAAGCCTTAAATATTTTGTCGGATTAAAGCCTTTTTAAGAATACAGATCTTATTTGAATTAATATTCTTAACGAAACGATTTACCATCTATAATTATAAACATAAGCACCTAATGCAGAACAGGAAAGCTGTTACTAAAATAGTAACATGTTTCTTAACTTATACGATAGTAGAAGAGATCATCAAGAATCGTAAACGATTGCTATAAAAAAAAAACAACGGGGAGAGAACAGCGTTCTTTTCACTACGCTTCTTACTACACAATTATTAACCATTAAGAAATTCCGAGCTATGAAAGTAATAGTTTGAGGAGTAAACTGTTAGAACAATAATAATTGTCCATCAATTACCGAGCCATAAAATTTATTCAAGACAAATCACAAGCAATGTCGCGGAAATAATAAATAATGTTTGTAAGCAGTAAAATAATTTCATTACTTCGTAATATCGTAAGGTGATGCCGATCAGGTATTACAACAAAATTATGTTATTGATTATATTAATTAATTAACCAAAGTTTTATGATTATTTTTTTTTATTTTGTATTGTCACATAAACGTCAGATATAAATCCGACAATTTAAAGTTATGACTTTGTGTTGATCTACACTCCGAAATCCTTTAATTACCTGTTTTAAATAACTAGAATAGGGTAGTTCATCAGCAGCGATTGAAACGGCATTTAGGTACATATATTTAGCAAGTTGGAACACACTAAATAAAATACTATAAAAAAAAAATTGATACTTATTATTACACAGAAATAAGTACCAATTTCGTAATCACAACAATAATTAATTATTATTAATTTTATAGTTGTAAATTGATAACTTTATTATTATCTTCTATTTATAGATTATATTTATATTTTTTTA
>NW_027115275.1:1035650-1052763 GCF_000696795.3 Halyomorpha halys | reverse complement strand
AATATATAATAAAAAAGCTAAAATATACTAATATGTCTAAAATAAAGAAATAGAAGACGAGATTAAAAAATATTTCAAATTTTATTTTATTTTTTTCTATAATCTAAAATGTGTAAATAATTAACACGGCTAATAAAATAAACATTTTAAAACATATGATACCCTTTCTAAACTAAAACATCTAAATAATAACAACTTAAAACTATGAACACAAAAGAAAAAAACAAGAATTTGATTAAAAAAGGATAAATAATTAACAAAAAATAAATCAAACACAAGCTAATAGAAGATAATTAAAACAAACTATTGCAAATAAGAAACAGAAAATACGTTAACGTAAGTGTAAATAGATTAGAAGTATATCGTGAGACAATATTTACAATATAAATATAGCATTTACAAAACTAACTGACAAGACGGACTAAATAAATAAAAGACAAACGAATTATTCACCAATACATTCTAGACTAAAATTTATTACACGGTGCATTTATAAATTTGATTTTGTAAATCTTAATTTTTTTTCATTTAAAATATTTTTAATGTTTAGAGAATTATCTTCTTACATCAATAGACGTGATGGGTGAAAATTTTTAGGCAGTTAAAATTAATGAGTTTTACTCAATGTCGTCAAGGACAATGGAGTGATTCTCATTTAATGATTTATTAATGTCTTCTAGAATAACCATCTCCGATTTTTTATTAAAAATCTGTATCATTTTTTGTTTTTATGTCCCTTCTGCATGGCAAGGTCCATGAAATATACTTTCTTTAAATTATTTTCATCCTTTTTAAAAACTTTTATCTAACAACAGATTTGTTACCTGGCATTGCATCAGTTTAGTTCAAATACAACTTAAATGGATATTATTGAAAGTAAGGTTATTGAATAACTTTATATATATATATATATATATATATATATATATAGTTGACTGTATAACTTTAAATATATAATAATGTATATAATACAATAGTATTCACCATATCACATATCTTTCCTGCACTCTAGGCTTCATCTACATCTGTTTCAAAAATTTCATAGCGACGTATCCAAATGTTCCTCATAAAATACAGCCACGTTAATTTATGTGCCCAGTGTTGTAATCATAGGACGAGGATACAACTTTTTCCCATTCATTAATAATTTATATTTCGTTATTCTAGGAGCTTTAAAAATAGTATTTTCCAATAATTAATTAATTTATTACGTTTTATTTCTTAATTTATTAATGCAATCTTCTATAAACACGAAATATTCGCACTTAAGGTATTTATGAATTTGATTTTGATTAAATATATATTAAAACTATATACAAGATTACGATTTAGTTAAACAACTCGATTCGGATCATATTAATAACCAGTTATCTTAATTTTATTATTTCTATATTTTTGAATCAACTGAAATAGTCCAAATGTGCATATATATGCATTTTTCATAAAAAAATGCAAAACAAAACTTAGCTAATTGCATCTGAATACACTGGTTCTAATAGATTTTTGAACAGCGGTTCAAAAAAAGCAAGCAAACAGATTATCCTATTGCATAAAATTCCGGGCCTTGATTATAAACCGTTGTAGCTTTCTCAACGCATTTATAATTAAAAGTGTAGCCCACAATTTTTTTTTGTTTGTTTACGTTTATTCTTTTAGTATTTTATATCGGCACCGACCGATAGATGCTGCGTATCAAGTCAAACGAAGTTTATTATATTTTGCAAATAAAAATATACAAATAAATTGAAAAATATTATCGGAAAATGTTCAATTTAGGTCATAATTTTTTTTTCATTTATTTTAGGATGCATATTACGAATTTAAACTAGGTCCCCTCATTATTTTACAAAAAAAAAATAATTAAAAAACAAACTTTTTTCATTGTTGTTCAAAACTTGAAAACCATCCATAATTCAAATAGCTTCTACTATATTAAATTAAAAAAGAGTAAATTGCCTATAGTTTTGATTATAATGATTTTTTGTTATGTTCGTTTTGAAGGGAACTAAGTCGGAAATCATAAGACATGATACAGTAAAAAAATGTTCGTTTTTTTATACTATTATATTTTTACAAATTTGGCACAACAAACATGAAATTTGAAATCAATAACCCAAAAAATATAAATAAATTTTCAGAATTTCTCTAAACTATTCCTTGTCCACACTTGACTCTTGAGAGCACCTAAATGTTTGAAATTTTTTACAAGTCGAGGTTATTTAAATAAAAACGCATAGGTTTCATGCCAAAGGAGAAAATGAAAAAAAAGGCCAATTTGTATATATTATATAATTTATAATTTGTTATAAGCTACATCTGTTATGCACTATCAAGTCAAGTAAGTAGATATGCTGGAATCTATCAGAAAATATTAGAACTAAATGTAGTAAGTAACTCCGGTACTTCATTTTTTTTGTTAATTTTCTAATTAAAAAACGGCCAAAAATAAGCTACCTCGTTGTTGCTGCAATCCCCTAGATTTCTATTTAAATCAAGATATTTAATAGACTAAAATCAAGAAATTAACATTGAACTATTAAAGTAATGTTTTTTAATCTTTACTCTTTAATTATTAAATTTTAAAATAAAATATCATTTTGGTCTCGCATAGCCATAGAAAAAAAATGGTTCGTTAAATATCAATATTTTCAAATATGTTTTGAAATAAACAAAAAACTAAATACCCAGGGTTGGCCACTTTAGCTGTAGAAAAATAATTTGATAGTAAATACATAATTTGTTTACCTTTTTTAAATCGTCCACAACGGGTGTAAATTTATTCCTCCAGAACTTGTGCTCGACAAGGCCACCATCAGATACTACCGAAGACTCTTGAATGTCCGAATTGAAAGAGAATCCTTTTTAATATTTCATTATAATCGGTCTTACATTTGCGGGTTGGAGTTTTGTGCACGATTAGTGGGCGATTACGTTCAATTCTTAAACTGTTAAGGGCTACCCCAGGGTACAGTAAGCAGCCCTATACATACTCCTGTACACAGCATATACTTTATACAATAATAGCAGCCTAGCCTTCTGAATATATGATACAGGGCTGGGATGGTATTCAAGAGCTCCATGTTGCCAGTACAATGTCCCATATAAATAACTTATTACCAATATAATTGATTTCTCATTGGCTATGGTCGTATTGATTATATTTAATAATTTTTATATTTTATAATATTTTAATATTTAAATATAATAAACAATAAAATAAAAATAAATTTAAAAAAATCATTCCTTAACAAAGTAGAAAAAAGAATATTTATAATTGATTATTCTCGAATCACCCCGCGAATATAAGTCATAGATAGATTTCTTTTGGAAATACAAATTAATAATCTTTATTATTTTTAAAAGTTAATAAAAGTAAATCAAATATATATAAAAAGAAAAATATATTTTTAAAGTGTATTACAGAAAAATTAAATTATTATCATGATAAGACAATGAAAAAATCGAACAGCTGATTAGCGGAGCAAATACTAATTATTTATTATAAAATTAATATTCTTAGATTAAGATTGATAAAAAAAAAAAAATATTCTAAGGAAAAACATAACATCTAGGTAACTGAACTGAAATCTGAACATTCTCCTCATGGCTCTAGTTCTAGGTGTTCACACGAGGTTGAGTGCAAATTATTTTTTATTTGTAAAATAATGTACAGATGGTGCCTGAATGGGTGGAAATTTGGCAATATCGATAAATTAATCTTTTTGAGTCTAGAAGGGTCTTTTTGTGTATATTTTAATTAAAATATTTTTTCTCAAAAATGTTTGCCTCACAATTATCAAAATTCAAAATTATATCTTCATCTCGAGTCCACCATTCTACAAGAAACTTAAAAGAAGTTTAAACACCACGAAGTAGTACAAACCAGACAAATTATAACCTGAGATATAAAATAAAGAGTTTGAGTAGTTTATTTGAAACTACATTTCATCCCTTAAGATATTAATATGGGTTAAAAGAGTGGAAATTCACCTTTACAACAGTTTTAATGACGTTTGATTTGGATAAAAATGTGAGGTATTATGGATTTATTTCTTGAGCACGAAACATCAACAAGAATATAATATTCTTGAAAAAGTTTTAATTTTTATTTATCTGACAATTCATATTTATGGATCTCAAAAGACTCTAAAAACGAATTTCCTTAAGAAAGGAGAAGCAACTTTTGGTTATTGTAATTTTTTTTTATATTTATTATATTAAAAATCTTTTTATCTTATTCTACAAAAAAAAAAACCCAAATCTATTGGTATATAAATACCTGCAGAGCAAAGGCGACATACGATAATATTAAAAATTTCTAAAATTATGTAAAATATATTTTTTCAACTACTTCTAGGGCGCTTTGGCAAGACACCAAGAAGAAAGACAAATATCTAATATGTTTCGACCTAGTATCACCGAAAAATGTTTCATCGAAATCAGTGATCCCAAGTCCTAGTTCAAACAAAATAAATATTTTGTATGTACATACTTTACCACACATAAATTAGCCCGAGTAATATTTCTTATATGAAGTAAACTATTCTCAGAGCTGTATAAGTTAAGTATGATGCTTGACAACCGTAAGGGACAGTTTCGGACATTACTTGATGTCAGATAGAACAAACTTTCACACTATTCCTAAAATTAGAAATTATATCCTTCTTTTTCCTTTACGAAGGAGGAAAATCTATTCTTGGGCTGTGGGGTAAGAATATATATTTCTCGGATAGGCAGATGTTGTTTGCAAATTAACAGTAAGCTGCACTCAATTAAAATGCAGATGCATTTTAATGCATTTAATTTTTTTATAGACGATTCTGTTGCCTGTTAATTTTGTGTGGCTGTAATAGTCGAAGGTGTATTGCTTCCAGAAACAGGCCTTCTGTCTTAGTAATTACTAATGACAGAGAAGAAATAAGAATTTAAAAAATATATAAGTATAATAATGAATCGAGTAATAATTATTTACCAATATAAGAAAGATAATATTATATTGTTACAAAAAGCCAAAACTTTAATCAGACTATTTACTATTACACAATCCTTTCCAGGTGGTGATGTCCTTATATATCGTAACTCTATATATATATTCAACTGTAGACTATTAGTTAGATAATTTAATTTAAATTGCATCCTAAATCAAATAATAGGGACTAATTGATGCACCGAATTTAAAATATGTTTACCATTATTTTTATTTTTTATTTTCTTCTTTAATTTCAAAATATATATAAATTTAATTATATAAATCGAATATTCAAACATGTTTGACTGCTTGTAGTTACATACGGAGAAACTTGCAGAATCTTCTTTGTAAAAATCAATCATAATCCAACTTTTTATTTATTTTTTTCATTTTACTATATATATATAATTTTTTTTTTTTACTATAAGTATTAGTAAAGTATAAGATTGTCTATATGTCTCTTTAGGAAAATTTGTATCGGCTTAAATCGATCTAACCGTTAATACGATTTTAATGGATTTTTCAGATTGTCAGCGGATTGCTATCTTTATCCATGAGGGTCCCATATAGGTTTTATCAGATTCGACTTACTACTTTCTCATACACACGAAACGTAATATTCTCGGGATGGAAATATTTCAAAAATGGCTATATTAAGCAAAGATTTGAAGAGGAATTAGGTAAATGGTCCAGTATAAGTTTGGTTAAATTTTATCTACTGTATACATCGCTTCACCACGCACAAAAGTATTATTCTTGTTTCAAACACGGATACCAAGGAAACTACTGAACTAAATGCAACTACGTTGATAAACTCCAATAAGGAGCTAGATCTCGAAATAAATAGGTATATGAGAAAATATATAATTAGTAGTAGAAACGAGATTAATTTCGGTGATATAGGTTGATATAGGAGGAAATGCATTTGTTACATAGGTTTAACTATTTAGGTTTCATGGTTACTAGAAAAAACGAAATTGAAGAGGAAATAGAAGCAAGGTTTAAAACGGGATATGGTTGTTATTTTTCAATTTCGAAATTGCTTAGCTCGCGCCATCTATCCAAGAACTTAAAATTAAGAGTTTACAAAACTATTATCCTTCCCACTGTTCTTTATGGATGCGAAACGAGGCCTCTTTTAAGGGAAGAACAGCGCTTTAAGGTTTTTGAAAATAAAGTATAACGTAAAATTATGCTTATACCTTTAAATAAAGGGGATTAATAATAATAAGTAATTAATTAGTACTTGTTGGACTTTTTATTATCGCATTAACTAAATAAACTCGGAGCTCAGTTCACTTTCTATGTACTAATAAATAAAGAAACGAAAGGAAAAATTACTGTCTAATATAAATTACATTATTTACATAAAAAATAATTGATTTTCAATTTTTAAAAAATATTTAAATAACTTAAATATTCATGCTAGCCTAAGACCTCATCGATTCCATTCCTTGAGCTTCTAAACTGCATAAGATAAACCCTGCATAAGGAACCCCTTGGGACCCTGCACTGCAACAGGCCGTATATTATGCAACGGACCCGGTGCAATTGCACACCTGCCGGCCTTCTCTGCACTTCTCTGTAGGTACGTTTTGTTCAGTAACGGTTCGGTTCTAAGATGTAACACGGTACCATAATTTTGAGGTGGGGAGTGTTCTAATAATACTATGAGTATCTCTTTTGAATACGGGTAAAATAATATAAGTCAGATTATATGTTAAGTATTTTACAGGCTATAGAACATTTTAAAATCGACATGGTGCTTTCGCTAAAACATCTGATTTTTGGAGTTGACGACAGGAACTATCTAGGGAGGCTGGTAACATTTTTTTTTTTTACTTGTACCGTTCTGTCTAGATTTGTTCTAAAATAAACTCGAGCAACTAATAAATTTATCTACAACAAAAGAAACAAAAAAGTTATTTATTAAAACGTAATGTCTCATTTTTTTTCTTCAACATTGATAAAAAATGTATAGTCTAAATGAAAATTGGGCAGTTGTTTGTTATAAATACAACTTTTAATAAATTGTCATGGATACAATGTTTACTTATTGATCGTTCAAATGAACATTGTAACCATAAAATTTAGAAGTAGCTTTGTTTACAACTGGTTTTTGCGCAGGATTGAACTAAATATCCATAAATGATTTTTTTTTCTTTTTCAATTTCTATAATTTAGGTTCTATTGAATTATTAACCATTCTTGTTTACATATCGATTGGTTATGTTTAGTTCCTTAGTCATATCTATGTGTATTTTTTTTTTTTAGAACCTTCAGGCTCAGTCAATAATTAACAATGCCAATATGACGATGTTTAGTGATTTTATAATGTTCATAATCATGCCAATTGTTTTCCTTTATCTTATTCTAGTACACTAAATGGATTCAAAAACGAACCAAGTTCATTTTTCAATTCAGATTTTCAATCAAATCAAATTTAATCGCATTTTTTTATCAACAGTTTCAACACTAGATTTGCACGAGGAAAAATGATTTATTATTCTTCAAAAATAGAATATATCATTTAACTTTTTTGGTAGATATTCTTTTGTAAAGTACTAAAATAATGGTTGGCTTTATAATGCAACCTCTCGTTTATACTTAGTTTTATATTCCTACTGATTAACTATACAATATTATTTTTATATTACTATAAATTCTGATTATTTTCACCTAATTAATTAAGGATAATTCTGTACTAATTTAAATCTAATACTCTTCAAATGTTTTTGGGTTATAACTTTTAAATTCCTTATTTCATCAATAATTGAAGCTCTCATAACGTCCAACGAATTCAATAGCAAAAAGTTATGGAATTTCATTTTTAGTAAGTTATAAAAGTTTATTCTTGGAACTGAGTAATATATGTTGCTATCCATTTAGACCGAATTGTTATACTTAGTTAAATGAACTCTATTTTAAAATCACTAATATCCAATGTTTTTTATTCAATAAATGTTTATTTGAACAAGTTGTGCTATACAAAATAAACAATTAAAATCAGTGCAAGCCTAATCCTGACCGTCCCCCCTCTACGCTTAAAACACATTTTAAGAATAATTTATTTTTTCATTTATTATTTACAAAAGATTTGATTATAAAAAAATATGTATAGATAGCACTTTTACTGTAAGATATAAAAACAAATATATATGTGTGTTTCAAAATATAATAAAGAGTACACATTTTACCTGACCGCAATTGCTGATCTGATGAGTTGAGTCTGTATACTAACCTGTAAAGAAAAAAAGGTTTACAATAAATAAATATTATATTGATAAAATAAATTTGAATAAATTGTATAAATTATATTGATTAAATGAAAAAAATATTGACAATGACCAATTAAATATGTATATCTATTTATTCTTATTTGAATATATTAATTCATTAAAATGTTAGAGAAAAGTATACAAAGCATAGCTGATTACAACAGTGTTATCCCAATTTTAATCCCTAACCATAAAATATCAGAAAGATAAAAGTTTAAATTTTGTATTTACAATTTACTTTATTAATTTGTATTTTTTTAATTTATTACTATATTTATTTTAGATATTCATCTTTATTTTTAATTCAATAGGAAATATCATTATCAAAAATTGTTCGTATTCAGTCTAGTTATATTATGAAGTATCAATATTAGGAATGAAATCAATAAAATATGAGTGAAAAAAATAATTGATAGACAAAAATGTTTTTTTAGAAGTGAAAATTATTATTTCAATTAGTTTTATAATTATAATTATGAATTAGAATATATGTATCCATTATTACAATAATAATACGTAGTATTAATAAATCAAATTATTTAAATTTATATCAGACATTTTTTCTCAAATGCATCTTATAGTACTATTTAAAAACAAATAAGCTTTTGAAGGTGAAGAGACATTGAATACTAGTTTAATATAAATTATATGCAATGGTATCTACGGTTAATGTTATTAAATCAACAAAATATTATAAAAATAAATAAATAAAAATTTGGTAAATATTATAATATTTTAACTGTAATCATGTATAAATTGATAAAGGTCCAAGACCACGAAGGTCCTGACGCCTGGCTGTGTGTGAATAAAATAATATATTATTAATAATTTACTAATATAGTATATTAATATTAATTTTTAAGTACGAGACCTGATCTTGTTCACAATCAGTGATTTCCGAAATTCTACGAATATACAAGCAATTAAAAATTTAATTCAGAAACTGAACAGTTAATTCTTAAAAAGATATTTCCATTTATAATCAGTGCCTTACTGAAATTATTAATTTTTAAAATAATATGTCTATAACATTTTAGAGAACCTAGAGAGAATGAAAAAAATCTGGTTACTTATAACCATTTTCAGAATAATTATAATGATTTTTTTTTGTTTGGCTATTAACCATTGTGTTTTTTTTTTCTTAATTTGTTATAACTTATTTATAATTTATCTATATACGTTTTTATAATTGTTCTAATCATGTGACTATTTTATTTTGATATTTCTATTTATTGATAATTTCTTTTATTTTCATTGCATTTGTGGGACGCATGGAACGTGTATAGCGGATCACTGGAGAAGAGAGGTATGAGAGAATGAAAAAGAGAAAATAGCTTAGATAGGGTTGGGAACAGAAAAAGGGAAAAATGAATAAGGAAAATGTAATATAACTTTGTACGATGAGAAGAAAGAGGGAAAAAAATATTAAAAAAACAAAATAAAAGTTTTTCAAAATATAAATATTTAAAATATATTGTATTTAGGGTATTGCTGATATATTTGTAATATATGGTAGTGTATATATACCCAATCATGGATTTATAGGTATGCTGTGTGTTCTAGCAACCCGATGTATTTTGGGAGCATTGCCGAATAAATCATTTTTCTCTTCAAGTTCCAGTTTTATTATTAGTCTAACAAAATATGAAATTTCCGTTACGATATGTGAAATATACAATAATACATAAAGCTGAAAACTTTGCTTCAACAGGCTAATTAAGGAACTACCATTCTAATTAGATAGACCGTTTATGAAGGAAGACTTGTGAACGGAATAGTAACCATAAAGTGGTGCATCTCAAATCTGTAGTTTTGAGATAAACGAAAATTTAGTAGAAAGTTCTATCAGATTTTCAGCCTGGAATGGCAGCTTTTTTGTTAAAACTAATCATTCATCTAGAAAGTACATACAACAATTTAAAATCATTTGAGGTTAATGAGCTCAGTAATTAATTCAGCTTTTTTTAATGAAAACTAATTTCACTGAAACCAGAATGACTTACACCACTTTTTATCTCATCGACTGATATGTAAAAAAGCTTGCTCAGGTAGTTTTGTCCCAACTTTATACCCGCGAAAAATATATTATGAGCCACATAACTTTTTTGTTATAAATATCACACATACTAATTTAGAATTACAATTTATTTCTATTATTGTATACATATTTATATTTTTGTATTATGTACTGGTACTTGTTTGAAATAAGAAAATTAAAAGGAGGGTGAAAAACACACATAATTTCACTACTTGAAAAAGATATTTCTTTTAAAACAAAACTAGTTCCTTATATGAAAAAGAGCTCATTTTTTCATATTTGGCATACAAATGTTAAAATTGATTAAGAGTATTTCTAAAGAGCAATTTTAAAAATGAAATATTTAATTAACAGACGTTCGACAAGTGAAAGTAACTATAAATTACCTCATTAAGGAAAAGATAGCGAACCAAGATTCACCCATTCAGAATTAAACTAGATTACTTACTAGATCTTGCTAAAGATTATGATAGCTAAAATGTCTAGGTTTTGCAACTGTAATTGTGAATCTCATCTGAATAAATTACACTATTCTTTAAAATAAAATGCCATTTTTGGGACACGTCCATTTCGCAATAAAAACAAAACATATTTTGATAGAAGTACTACTATTCAAGCTAAGCGGTGATATACCTAAGTGTAAAATAACTTTTTCCAAAATAGTATTAAAAAGATACCAAAATAGTAAAAATTCATAACTAAAAAATTATTGAAAGCCCAATAAACAACATGGATTCTATCAAACTTAAGAAATTCAACCACATTGATGTCATTTATTGAAATTTCTTATGTGAATTATATTTATATATCTATCATCGGCCCCTGTAGTGATGTATTAAAAAAAATATATGAGAAGATGGTTGGGGGGGGTGCGGTCAGAATATAACACAAATAAGTTGAAATAATTTATTTAATAGTGCCAACGTTTCGGCCAAAGTTTCTAGTCTTCACCAGGGCTAAAAACAAAGAACAAGATAACAACTAATTAATATATAAAATAAAATAAAAGGATTTCTTTTACTTCCTTCTCTTTCTCTATTCTCTTCTTAATTTTCCTTACCCACGTTATGTTCACCATACATTATTTTTCTTATTTTTTCTATTCACTTCTTTTGTTTAACTTAACTTTATATTTTGTTTCTTTATTGTAATATTATGGTTAGATATTTCATTAGTTACATAAATTTTCATTCTCTCAATTTTATTTTTCCTTAATTCATTTAATTTTTTTTCATAATTTTAATTTGTAAAATATTAATATACTAAAATATTCTTATTCCTTTACATTATATAACTTCAATTTTTTATTTCATTTCCTTTATTATGTTATTTTTACTTATTCAATTAGCTATATATACATTTTATTTTCCGCTTCTTTCATCACTTTATTTTTATTAATTTCGTTCTGTACAATTATTTACTTTATGTCATTCTGTTTATGTTTTATTTTTTATTTTTTTATTCATTGGTTGTTATCTTGTTTTTTGTTCTTAGCCCTGATGAAGGCTAGAAATTCTGGCCTAACGTTGCCTAACGTAGAAATGTTGGCACAATTAAATAAATTATTTCAACTTATTTGTGTTATATTGTGACCGCACCCCCCAACCACCTCCTCATATAATTTATCCACGGTCAACTATCTTTTCATCTTTAAAAAATGAATTACCAAAATATAAATTTAGCTCTTAGAAATGTTTCCAGATGTCATTAATTGTTAAAATAGCGATTAAATGAAATAGATTTTATTTAGAGTTGGAGCTATTCAAAGAATAGTACCGTAGACTACGGTTACTTTGTTTACTGTAGTCGTCCTTGGCACTTTCTTAAAGCTATTAGTTTTGTTACGAATTAACTTCAGTCTATGGTTCAATCTTTGAACGTATCAATTTTTTTTTCGTCAGATATGCCACGATTCAAGCAAAGCAGCGGTAAATACATACATATATATTGGCATTAAAGAGCTATTGTGATGAGAAAAAAATGTTTAAATTAATTCATTTCCCACTATTTCTTTCATTGTATTTCAATTTGAAAATTGCGCAAACAAAAAAAATATATATACTTCCGTCAGACAATTGTGTATTTGTACCAGAATCACAGCCGCTCAGAGGAATTAAAAGAGATAGTAAAAAGTGTAACCCATTAAAATGATTTCTCTTGGAAATAAATTTCGACGCGTACAGAATCCAATACGCGAGCGTTGATTGCACTTAGCAGTACTGCATATGACATGATTAAAACCATTCCGTTCTTGTTTTCGTTCAAATACAATTATCCCTGTACTAAAATATCAAAGTGATCTTTCATTCCTAAACCCCATATAACAACCATTAGTAATTCAATTTGGTTTGCCGAACACGTGTGGTCTCTCTCGGAGATTATTTTCAGTTACCAAATGAATGCCTCGTTTCGGAACATTTAACATATTTAAATATTTAATTTTTATGTTAAAGCATATCATTTTTGGAAATAGATGACGTTTTATTCCATTTTTTTTTCTTTGATGCAACTCATACCGAATAGTCTACCGTGATGACAAATCTTAGACAAGCATAGAAGTCCATAAGGATTTTATGAATATGCTTTATAAACGAAAATATAAAAATATAATAATAATACTATTAAATATAAGGATTAAATTAAATCTGTACCACAACAACACATAAAGGGTCAGGGGTTCAGTACTTTATGAAGAAGTACTGTTACTAGACGAAAGGTTGTGCAAGGAGGTGATTTGTTCAGAATCACGCTCGACCGCCAGATTTTTACCCAATTAAGAGTATAAAGATATATAACGGATATATAGAATAATTAATATATTTTTGTCGTATTTCTTCCAAAAATCTATATTGTCGTATTGTAAATTTGTTTCTCAACTAGTCCAAGGACAAATAGAGGAAGGTTTTGTTGAAATCGTCATCTCCAACATCTGGAACAATATCGTTCAGCTGATTCAGATCATTTGTATGCGACCCAAAAAATGAGGAACGGTCCAAGAATTTTCACCAGTATTTTGCATATAACTCGAAAACTTAGCGTTTTACTAAGATAAAAAATTAGTTTCCCTTGTTTTTACTATATTAACAAAAACTCGTAAAACAGAAGTTCCCAACTGGAGGGCAGCCAGAGTCGAGGTGTGGGCCGTTGGAGGGTCTCGTAACATGTTTTGTAAATATTTATTGATAAAACTATTTTAATATAATTATCTTCCCTGGTATTCGTGTGTCAGCTGGAAGGTTTCAACAGGTAAATGCACAAAAAAAAGGAACTCAAAATTTACTTTTAAGGAACCTAATTTTCATACATGTTCTGAGAGAATATACTCGTATTCCCTCTTTGGCACATGTCAGGAGTGGGGTAAGCTACACTTGGTTCAATATATGACTAAGCAATATGCTGACATCTATGGGTTTGGGGACCACTGCCCTAGGACAAGGCTCTGGAGGTTTCAGGGATGGCTGACTCTCTCACTACATTTGGGTATTTCCAGCGGTAACCTTTATGAGGTCATATGAACTGAGACTATGTGTATGTATATGGAGTCCCAATATACATATTCACCATCTAATCTTTGCAATTTATATTTGATTTTATTTGCGGTCATGTGACATGAGGTCTATCTGTTTTAGGGAAAAAAATGTAAATTGTCTAACTTTATGAAGTTCTTCTTTAGCACACCAAACTCTAGTTCAAATTTACAATGGAATGGGATATTTTTTATTTTTATTTTGGATACTGTTGGTTTTATTAATAATAACAAAAATTATCCGTTTAATAAACATAATGCAGAGATAACATGTAAAATTAATTTATGATGAATATAGACGAATTTTAATTAATCATCTAGCTTCAAGATTTTATAGGATCATTAATAAAAATGTTGTGTGAAATAAAATATGATATACCTAACCTGGCTGTTGAGGTAGGTTATGTAATAGTGTTTTGATTCGTTAATGAAAGTAGGATGTAATAATTGTGAAGGATAAAAATGTTAATAAATGGTATAGTGACAAACAGACATAGAATGCTGCAAATTAATTAATAAAGAAATATGTTTTCCCTTATTGATTGTGTTTTATGGGTTCATTTTAACCGTGTTAATAGACTTATAATAGTCTGCAAATTTTAATTAATTGATGTAAGCCTGGGTTACAAAAATTAATGTTTGCAAATTATAATTAATAATGATTTGATACTGCTAAAAATAAGTTATAATTAAAGCGTTTATTTTATTAGATAGTCCTCGATGAAATATTGATTATGTAATTATTTTAGATAATTACATAATCAATCCAAGTCATGAAATTAGTAGCGATTTTTCATGACTTGGATTGATTATGTAATTATTTTTAAATAAAGAAAGTTTAGACAATTTGGATTATTTTTATTATTATTAATAATAATATATATATATATAGGTTTGTTTGATTTTCCGCTATGTTTACAAGCGATCGATTGATGATTATAAAACAACGTTGTACGATTTTTATGAACAAGTCACTTTAAAACGATGTCTAACATGAATTCTTCTTAAAATCTTATTACAATCAGAATATGAAAGCAAAAGTAACCCAAAGAATTGGGAATTCCTGAGTTAATAGGCAAAAATCAGTAATGTCCTGAGAATATATACCACATGCGACTGTTAAGACTTACGAAAATCAAATGCTTCGCCTATCTTTTAATTTGTATATACCTTATATGTATATACCTTAGCGTGCTCACTCACTCCTAATTAAAGTTGCTAGCTATTGTCCATTAGATCCAATTCGGTTGAAGAATCGTATTTGAAATAAATTATTTTTAATTTTTTCTAAAAAAAACAACAACAAAACAATCTTTAACATTTCAATTGCTAGGAATAAATTATTGATTTTAATTTAACATCTATTCTTGATAATTTTGAAGGCTACATTTCGTGTATTTCCTTGTTAAATCTCGTTTACCTTAATCGCTAGAGTAAAACCGGTATAATGAGTCATTCAATAATTACATTTTATTTATTCTGACTCATTACAATACAATTTTTATAGATCTCACAGTAAACACACTGCCATAAATATTTAGGATTGAATAAAACCTTTTATTATCCAAATTATTTTTAGAACTATATTTGGATAAATAGAAGTAGTTTATCATTTACCTTTAATTTTCAGTTGTTAATTTCAATTAAATAATTTATAAAGAAAACATGAAAAAAAACACTTTAACCAAATTCTTTTTTTTCTAAATATCAAATAAGTTTCTAGATATATAATTAACACAGGAAACAGAAACAAGATGTCAGAGGGTGAAGGAAATTTATATATATTCTTACTTTTCAATTTTATTTATCAAGAATTAAAATAAAAAATTAATAATCTCAATATTAGATTATTTTATTATTATTATAAATTAGAGTTAGTCGACATCCTCTACAAGATCCTAAAGAAACGTAAGCATAGTTTTGTGTTTTAACAAGATAAATGGTCAGCTGTAAAGTTGGTTTCTGGGTTAGGAGTTACACTTTATTCTATCTTCACTTATTCTTTCGTTTCGGAATAAAATAGCCTCGAAATAAATTTAGTTTGTAATAAAACAAGCACCGGAATACTTTATTTCGAAACTAAGCTAGGTTTTATTGGAAGTTTAACACATTTATGTTATTTTTTATCTGACCCCACCCCCAAACATAACCTCCTTAAATTTCTGATGAAATATTTAAATTTAAAATATAGATTTATATTGGACTTGAATTAACATTTCTTAGACTGATATGAAATGGATCTTTTATTTTGTCAATGAATTTGATTCCTCAGTAGAGTTAATAAAAAAAAGCAAAAACACATGACCACAAAATGAGGAGATATAGGTTTGCATTGCAGCTCGTAAAGTATAGTATGCTTCCAAAATTTAATTGTTTTTTCTAACCGAAAAAACAAGGAACGTTTCTCTCTGTTGGGACTACAACACGAGTTCATTTTCCCCAATTTTCGTGAAATTAATAAGCTATAACGTTCGCTCTGCTTGAAAACGAAAGACCTAATCAAGATAAAGTTGCGTGTAAGAAAACGCAGTAGGTTAAAGTGATTATTGGCCCAAGCCGAACACACGAGCGTAGCTAAAGCAAATTAGAACATATATATCGGATATCATTTAGGAAAGTAAAGTAGATGACGGTATTGCAGTAAATTAGTTTCTAGTTTGAGAGTTAGACTTAACTCTATATTGACTTATTCAATAGTTTTGAAAAAAAGTAAGCTCGTAATAAAACTAGCATCGGGATACTTTATTTTTAAGATGCAATAGGTTTTGTAGGCAGCATAACACCATTATGCCTTTTTTTCCAGACTCCTGCACAGCCATTTCCTTGTTGAACATTTATTCAAGGATTTATATTAATATTCGTAATATGAATTATGCTAGTCCTCTCGTGTTGATTGGAATTGAATCTACATTTCTTTGACTGGAGTGAAATACATCTTTTGTTTGATCAATGAATGTGGTTCCGGAGTTAAGGTAATCCAAAAACACCTTATGTCAACAAAATGAAGGGACACAGAGGGGTATTGTAGTTCTACATGTATTATGTTAATACAAAATTTAATTGCACTCTTGCGGAAACATCTGAATTACTGGCAGAAACAGTTGCTCTATTATTGCCAAAGTCACCGCTAGTGAACTAGTGTATTCAAATTCTTTATGTGCTGCAGTACGTGAGAAATGAGAAAGGATCATCTGAAATGTGGCATTCACTTTTTCTCTTTAATGTAATTTTCTTTAAATTCGTCCATCGTGACATCTGTTTGATACCAGCATGTTTTCTTTCTTTTTTTTATTACTTATACG